>NC_056743.1:1657508235-1657528235 GCF_019279795.1 Protopterus annectens
TCCCAGACATGCTGGGGCCCAGTGCCATGGCAAGATGAGGTGGGAGAGGTGGGTCCGCTTGGACTGGCCTTTCAAATGTGCTATGGTGTTGCAGTTTTAGAAAATATGTGGGCTAGTAATAGTCAACACAATCTAGGATTAGTTATAACAGCATGCATAGATATTCCCATTAAAACAGATTTGGAACAGTTGCATAGCAAACAAAACACATTCATATATGGAACCACATGGGCCATTACAATAGCATGCAGGCTACGTTGATAGCAACAGGCCACCAATGATAGTATTTCAACATGGAACATTAATAGAAACACATTTCAATATTTGTTGAACAACAAGGCATATGTCCCAACAGTAGGTTTGGTGTACAACATAGTCATTGATTGGTGTGTTTAGATTATTGTTGCAGATATGGTGGGAGGGAGAGAGAGATGCCAATTAATGACTTGTATATTCTTGCAGTACTCACAACATTAATGATCATCGCTCTAATAATTACTCTACAGGTATTATTAGAATACCCTATAGTCCTGATTTGGGCAGTGGTATGTTTGTACACAGTGTATACTTCAACCATCTTATAGCTACATCCTACTTCTATTACCTGGTAGACCTATGGGGGGAATGTTTGTTAGCACTACCTGACTGTTTCTACACATATTTCCAGATTCCTAGTTGAAATCATCATCTTCATGCAAAAAATCTGGACAAAGCTTGACAAAATGGGGGTACAAACAGGCATATATTTTAAATATTTTAAATACTGCACTTATAAACTTAGAAAGTTGCTAGAGTAACAGGATTTGCTTTAAAATACATTTTCTAAAGGATTTGAAGTCTGAAACTCAAATATATGTCATTATGTAGTGACTACAATCCTGAGACCATTCCAGCGATTTGCCAGGAAAAAATTGAACAGGCCAAAATATGAACCAAATATCTGGCCATTCTGTGAAAATATGTACAGTTGAGAAGTATGATTATGCATACAGCTTTCTACCACTCCCAGTATTCAAACCATGGCTATGTCTGCTAAAATACAACAATGTATGTTTCATCAGAGTGAGCTATGTAGACACTGCAGATATTTCCTTTACTGTTTTCTGTCTAAGTCGCTCTTAGTTGTACAATCTGACGTTGTAATTACACCATTCTTATACATATATTCCTAGACATATTTTTTTATGTAGCACAGTTTGAGAATTAGTGGTTAATACAACAGTACTATTGGGATATCAGATCTTGGTGAATGCAACATGTGAGGCCATACAATACCAGAGTAAACACAACCAGTCAAGGATTTAGAACTTTATTGCCAGGCAGTTATACTTTTATTTATTGACCTATATGGGACTATTACTGTCATATTGTCTGGTTTATTCAGTAGAAACCATACACATTTTTTATACTGCCACGTGACATTTTACTCCTTTATATTTATTTGGTATGAATACTACAAGCAGGATTGTTACTCAACCGCCTCATGATGCAGCCTTTGCAACCTGCTGGCATGGGCTTCCTGGTTCACAGCCCACTCAGATGGAGCTGCAATGAAAATAGAGAAACATTTATGCATACCTATCCATCACATACACAGGATGGACTTTGGTAAACAGTTATTGCTATGAATACTTACACACTGCTGGGACATCTCCCCTCTCTCTTGCTTCTTGGACCCACTGTTCCAAGAGCTCCCTTTTCCTCTGTTTCAAGTCAGCATAGTGGTGCTGCACCTGCTCACCAGTCCGAGGGATACCAGTGGCACTGGTGAGATCACTGGTGAGACTTTCCCAGGGTTCCACTTTATACTGGGTGCCCTGTACTGGTCTTGCAGCAGTCTCACATCATGTTTATTTTACCCAGAGTCCTACCATGTCCTTGGACTCATGTATGCCCCAGCGCTGCAGCCGAAAGCACATGCCCTCTCCAACACCTGCCATACTACCTACACTGGAGAGCTACAACCAGTTATAAACTGTATTCCCACCTGCTGGGTTTAAATAAGGCCGATTTTCTGCCCTTCCATGATTGGATGGTTTTGAAAATTCTGAGTTAAGGTAAACTTCGGGCAAACCTGCTTGACTAAGGTTGGCAATGCTTAAAGGGGCAGGTTCAGCATTGTTTACCAATGGGCAAATCCAATTAGCTGGCTATTCATTGCTTAGTATTCATATGTAAACAATGCTTACACCCAGTGATCATAGCTGTGCAATGCTTAGCATTGCTTATGCTTTATTATATTGGTCTAATAACTGTATGGGATTGATTCATCATTCATTACATAATAAAGAATTATTTACCTTCCCTGACATCCCCCAGTGTGCTGTAATCAATTTAATCTTGTGTGACCATACTGTGTTGGGCACTTGTGTTTATACGGGGGTTTCACTACTTTAATACACTGACACCTCATATCTAGGCCTAATACACTACTCTGGTTGAGATACATAAATTACTTCCTACATAAATATACAAATAAATTAAAATTGTAATGTTTACACATACAAAACGGAAATGACTTCAGTGAGGCTCAAACCGTGAATGACTACATGAAAGGTATACACTCTAACCACTACACTGTTGCACTCATGTTTGTACTGGTTGTCTATTGTTTTTTAACTTATCCTGCCGTTTCTAGCTAAGCTACAGGCACACCCACACAGCTATGCTTAAACTTTATTGCATATTTAAAAAAAATGTACTTGTGTTTTTTCATTTGTACACTTCAATATATCCATGCTAATGCTGAACCTGTTATTCTAGTAACTTTCTGGCTTTATAGGGATGGTTGTATCTTATGGCTTTGTGCAGATTGCTTACTCTGACAGGTTTTGAAGTTTGCGCTATGTGCTTATGCTAAACCTGTTATTCTATCACGTTTTATGGCTTTGTGGGATGTTGTCCCTTATGGCTTTCTACAGATTGCTTACTCTGACAGGTCTAGAGGTGTGCACTATGTGTTTATGCTAAACCTGTTATTCTTTCAAGTTTTATGGCTTTCTGGAATGATTGTCCCTTATAGCTTTGTACAGATTGCTTACTCTGACGGGTTGTGTGTTTTATGAGCATTCTCGCTCATTTTACATTGCCGTATGGCAATTCTAGTGTGCAGGGACCATGTATCTTGTGTAAGCACTGCTCTCAAACATGCCCCCTGGGCTCATACACATTTCCATGTACATACTGCAGCATGGCAGTGCACCTTCATGCATATGCATGGCGCGCTGCTGTGCTATATGGGAACGGTACCTTCCGTACAGGAATAAGCTATTCCTGTACAGATGTTTGCTGAATCCCGGGAATAGTTACTGTCAGCTGCCTTTTAGCTGCCACTTTAAGAATTATAGCATGAAGCATGGCAATATGCAATGCAAGCACATGTAACATATCCAAATATTTGAATGGAAGCGTGCCTGACACTGCCTCATGCCACATTAACATAACTGAACTTCAGGGAAAAAAAGCTTGCGAATATCAACATAACCATTTTATTGTGACCTGCACTTTTTAATAATGTTATCTGCCTCATTAACTGTCCATCTGAGTATATGGAAGTATGTCATCATTCTATTTCTTTTCACTTGCTTGTATTCCCTGAGCAGTTATGTCTGAATGTGAATATGAATATGAGGTTCAGGTAACCCCCCCCCCTTCACTAATCACCTGATACTCCAACGGAAGTACCATATACCACATTCCACACAACCATCACTAGGAAACAGCTCTTCAATTCACTTTTCAAGGCAAAATACACTGCATCAGTATGTCACAATAGCATCCTGGGATGCTTACTAACTAGCATAAAACATGACCTCTCTGGTCCACTTGAATCACTTTTCAACTGTAGCCTACATTTAGGTTTGGTGCACAAATAATGGAAGATGGCTACAGTCATTCCCTTGTACAAATGATTTTAAACAACCACTGATCTATCCAGCCTCATATGTAACCCATGTAAAGATTCATCATGAATGTGATAAATGAGTTCATAGCGAACATGCAAATGCTGGCCTTATCACAGTTTAGTTTTGTTAAAGGAAGGCTGTATCTATTAAATGTGGTGGACTTCATTGAGAGTGTCACCAAAGCACTGGATGTGAGGAAGACTGTGCCAGATTACTTCAAGTGGCTAAGCATTTTGATACATTACCCAACTCAGACATTATAGACAAGCTCAGTAAATTAAGTATAAACCCTTTTATCCCCTGATGGATAGCCAAATGGCTCACTGATAGGACCCAGGAGGGAAAATAGGTGAGGCCACCTCCACCAAGCATGCAGTCATTAACAGAGTCCACCATGGCTCACTACTAGGGCCACTGCTTTTTGGCATCTAGTTCTCTGAAGTGGAAGCAGACAGTGAAGGTTTATGGTTGGCCAATTTTGAAGATGATTGCAAACTGGAGGTTATCATTGACTCCCATGCAAACAATGGCATTCTTCATGAAAGCCTGACTATGACTATTTAATGGTGGCAAAGCCATAGTCTTAAAATCAATTTGAAGAATTGCATAATTGTACCATTTGGAAAGTCCTCTATCAAGGATAATTAACATATTGATAATACAACCTCTAACAGTCAACCCAGTTGTCAGGAATCTGTGTTCTCATTTAGATAGTAGCTTTACCTTTGACAATCATTTGGCCACAGTGGTGAGGAAATCCTTTTGTGTTGCACAAGTTATAAGTAAGGGCATGTCAACTAGATCTAAAGATGTCATTATCTCACTGTAGTCTGCCATTATTACAACAATCATAGAGTACAATACTCCCTTCAATATGTATCTGACTGGGCATATGCAGACACTACAAGCACCCCAGAGTTTCAGTAAATAATGAACAGACAATAAACAAAGAATACAAGGTGTAACAATACTGCCTTAGGCAGAGAGCCTTAAGTCCTTTCCCTCTACTCAGTCTGATATACATTTCTGAGGGGTGATGTTAAGATTGCCTTGCAAAGTATCTGCAAGCTTCACAGTTATAGATCTATTGCATACTCGTACATCAAACAGTACCAGAAATACAAGGACTAAGGACCAAAATTTTGTCTGTGACTTAAACAGAACATACCAGAGAGACAGATATGTGTCTATAGCAGTGGTGCACAACCTTTTTTTCGGGAGGGCCACTACATGAATTCTTAATGCATCTGCGGGTCACCTCAAAACATAGTAAGTCATTACGAGTTAACAATAAGTACAGGTGACTGGCATTTTTACTTAAGACAGCAGTCATGACATTGCCTGTTTTCTACATCAACTTTGCATTTAACTTTATTCTGGCTTGCAGCCATGGCTTATTACAAACTCTTGCAGAAAGCTACAACTGTTTGCAGACTACAAGTTATAAACTAGAAAGAATAGTTACTTCCGCGGCTAAAATTAGAGGTGTGCGCAACTGCAGTCAGTTAGGTAAGTAAGCATGTGCTGGAAAGTTTGCATGACTGGAGTAAGGCATAGCATTTTTTCACTTTCTTTAAAATGTTTTGGTTACTCTCTGGGGGCCGGATGGCATTGCCTGGCGGGCCAGATTTGACCCCCAGGCTGGACGTTGTGCACCACTGGTCTATAGATTGTACCGCCTATGAACAGGCTTTAAATCCATGTGATGCCGATTTAATCTATTACACAATTTAAGCACAACCTAGTCCAATGGATGGGGATTTGAAAACTTTCACTGCGCTTGTCACCCATGTCCATTATGAACAGAGGTACCTTTGAAATACTTTGCCCTCAATGTCTTATTTGTATACAGCACATCATTATTCTTTCATGAAAAATTGCCTAGGCTTAGAAAGCTCCCTCAGGACATTAACATAGTAACAATCTATGAATATAGGAATCTATAAATTGTAGTCCGTACATGTAATGATTGATATGAGCAGCCAACAAGTGTCATTATTATAACTAAGAGTAAGTGAGATGACAATATTCGGGAAATGAGCCAAGCCATATGACAAACATCTGAGCCAGGCAGCATGATAATGGGCTGAACAAACCTCAATATAATGAATACATCAGTAACATAATAATATTATGTTCAATCATCACAGCCTGTGACACATATAAGTTGTACTAACAGTATTGTATGTGTACAACTGCATGCATTATCTACCTACAAGTAGTGCCAATCAGTGGCATGCAAAATGCAAACATCCTGATGATGCTTGCTGATTATGAACTGTTGCAAAGAAATGTCTATCGGCCTAAGTGTCAGCAAACTAGGATACAAACATGCTGTTAACAACATTAGCAAAAGTGTTGGCAGCAGATAGAATACCAATGTTGAACTAAAGGGTTTGATAATTATGAAAAGTTGCAAAGAAATGTCTATCTGCGCAAGTGTCAGAAAACCAAGGATATAAGTCTATTGCAACAAAAACATACGTCTGATAAGCTATGCATGACAGATCATTCACTAGAAAACATATGTACACATGCATCACAGGCAACAGTCAAAACACTAAGACTTGTAAACAAAATAGTCACTGCTAAGTGACTGATACACCAATGCAATTATCATTTATGTTGTGGAAGACATTTTAAAAACTGTGTGCAGAAAAAAATGCCTTAATGCTAAATGATATTTCAACATTTTTGGATTTAAATCACAATTTCAAGCGCAGCTATATTGTAATTATTTCACTTACCTTACTGTTGCATGATTAGTGTTCATGCATGCTAACCAATATACACGGTAATGTGAAACACAGAGGTCTGTAACATTGATCAGATGCATATCGTTTAACAAAAAAGAAAATAATCAATGTACCTATCTTCCGCTGCTGCTCTTGTGCATCTACTTGATGAACAGAGTATTATTTCTGGTTCTGTCTTCATTGCCTGAAAAAAGAAAAAGGAACTGTGAATGATGTGTTCCTCAAATAACAGTGATATTTACTTTTCAGATTGGTTTCTAGAAAATATACTTCTCAAAAATATTAAGTCATCTCCATAGACACTTTCCAAGGTTATTTCAGGCTTTTACATCTTTGAACACAGATTGGAGGATATGAGATTCAAAGTTGCAACTGTAATGCACATCTAAATTCAAACCATGCTACCTCCTTGCCTTGATAATACATCTTGAGGAAAAGTGTGTGTTGTGAATGCAATGAAAAGACATGCCCTGGGATTCACAAAGCATTATTTCCATGCAGGAATAGTGTAACTACTTCTGCATGGAAAATTGCCACCGAGCGATCCAGGAAAGTGCCGTTTTCACATACACGAGTGGCCCTACACTGTTCCTGCATGGGAAGCCATGTGGGATGCAAGTTCCCTCATTTGCTGGAAAAAAACATGCAAATGAGGTGATTTTGCAATCCACTAAGCTGGCCGGACTCCATGCAGGAACAGTGTCAGAGCAGAAATGTATTCAGTTAGTAACTGAATACATTTCTGCATCTGAGCAAATGGAGGCAGGACAGCTCGTGTATTACAGTCAAACACATATGCCTATGGCCAAATATAAGGTCATTGGCATTAATAAATGTTTATTTTTTTTTACATTAAACTTTTTTTTTTGGCCGATTATGGCCGTTTAAGCTTAGGGCAGCAGCACACAAATGGGATTGTGCCGAAAAAAAAAAATGAGAAAAGTCAATTTTAAGACAATTCTGCATTTTGCCATTATAGGCAATGGCATGCAGAATGTAAACAATACGAGGGAGAACTGGTTGTCAAGGGGAAAGGGTCCATCTAAGTGCAGTAACTAAGGACTTACACAAGGTCCTGCAAATGAGGGGAGTTATACTGAATCACAGATTTCCTCAAAGTGTCAGCTTGCACCTAACTGCTTAGGTGCAGCAATACAACAGAGCAAGTGTAACAGTTAAATGACTTCATAAGTGGGTGTGTCATGCTTGCTGTAAGCTCTTTGATGCTCTGTGGCCTGTGTTTGCCCTTAGCTAAGCACAGCTAAGGAAGGGTGTGTGTCTGAGGCTGTTTTGTCTTATTCCATGAAATGCAGAGTGTGTTTGCACCCAGGGAAGGGCATTTCTGCTTAAAAGTGCTTATATTAGCTAAATGAGTGGGTGCGACGTGCAGCGGACCTAAAAAAAAACACAACAGAGAAAATATCAGAACTGTTTACATATGAGCAATGGGTATACGCAGCATGCCTCTGGGTTTAAATAGGGAGGAAATAGGAAAGAGAAACAGCAGTAGGAAGGCAATCAAGGAGAACTAGAATAGCTAGCAGGTGGAATGTATCAGAATCAGCCAGTTTACACATGCAGCAGCTCAGCACATTAATATAAACTATGCAAACACCCTGCAGACTGCTTTTTCCCACAAATTCTATACCGATGGTGTTCACAGATGGGGGATTTTTAACTGGCAAAAATAACTAAATATGTTAGAGGCTACTGCTGCTTTACTCTATCAATATGTGCTAGAGACTGAGGGTGGTGAGGTGGAGAATGCTGACAACTGACCCACAGTGAGGAGGAGGAGAAGAGTGGACAGACCCAGGGTAACCTACCAAGGTCTACATGAGCTGGAGATAGTAGAGTGTTACAGGGTGGACAGGGACATTCTACAGCAAATCATTGAGCTGTGCCGGCCACGCCTTACACACAGAACTAATAGAGGTGAACCCATCCCAGTGGATACCAAGGTATGTATAGGTTTAAGAATACTAGCCACAGGTACTTTCCAAAGACCAACTGGGGATATCATGGGGTCTAATAGATATACAGCTGTAACCATGGTTTAAATCTTCTCTATTCAGAGCAGAAAACCAATATATCCAAACACGAAAGAGATAAAAAACTCACTTTTTTATTAAAAAATAACAAAGCTTTCGGGAAAAAGACCCTTCCTCAGTGTTATATAATACATTAATGAATAAAATTTACAATTCTTATAGTAAGAACCAGAAACCACATGACACAGCCAACCTATAACGAAACACAATAAAACAATTTAAAAAGCAATTGAAACCATTAAGGTTATACTACCCTTAAAGGAAACGTCATTATTTTAAGAATATAGAAACTTGTAAAGCTTTACATAAAAGATATTCAACAGACTTCTATGAAGCTTTGATAAAGACATCATAAGATATACATTGAAAAAGTAATAATAAACATTTTTTTAAAATATTTTTAACATTAATGGTATTGTTTCTGTCTAAACTCTAAAAGTGGTTTAATAGTAACAGTGGTATTTACACCAGGCAACTTATCAGCATTTAGTCTAACTATCCATTTAAACTCAGCAACATCTAACTTATTAGTTATATCACCAGATCTTATACTTTTAGCTACTACTTTTAAAACTTTGAACTTGAAGTTATGCTTTTCATTATTGTCCTTTCTATATTTGTGTTAGGCGTTAGTCAAAATATAACCTCATTTCTGATTTATGCTCAATAATTCTTTCCTTTAAGGATCGAGAACACTTCCCAACATAAAAACTTGGACATTCTGTACATGTAGCCAGATATATCACATTAATAGTTCTACATGTAGCATGACAATCTATCATATATTCTATCCCATCTATCGGGTGTACAAATTATAACATGGTACAGTTCCAAGTTTATTACCAATGGGTAATGTATAATTCATCTCAAAATCCTTATAACACAACCTCCTTTTCAAATTTTGCATGTTCCTATATGCATATATCATGGGGTCTCACAGGCATCAGCATCCAAGGTACTCACCAGTTCCTGGATGCCATGACACAACATGCCAATGAGCACATATATTTCTCACTGCCCATGAGGTGCTGACCACACGTATGCGTCTCTTCCACCGTATAGCAGAATAACCTGAAGTAGTTGGTGCTATAGACTGCATGCACAGTCACATCAAAGCACCACCCGGTGAGCAGGGAAAGGTCTACATAAACTGAAAAGGCTTCCCTTCCATCAACTGCCAGGTCATATGTGATGCCCAGGGCATTACCATGAATGTGTGTGCTGCCAGTCCTGTAAGCTATCACAGCTATCACATTTGGCATTGCTCACAACTGTATCAGGTGTTTCCCAATAACTTTTTATGAATGAATGGATGTATTAACTTGTATGAGATATACAACACTGAATTCTATTTGGTTCTTTCTGTTTAATTGGAAGCACAATTTGATTGGATAAGAATGGCACAGATTTGTATAAAATGCTTGTTTTTTAAAAATATGGTGTTTTTTTATCTGACGAAGTCATTTGGACGAAAACACATATTGAATAAAGCGTTCATCACTTTGGAATTTTTAAAGTGGATTTGGTGCATTATTTTTCTCCCACTGCTTCTATTTTTGGTGTTACTTGTTTCCCAATATGGCCATCTAGTGGAGAATGCTGGCTATGCACTGGAGCCATTCCTCCTGACACCCATCAGAAATGCACACACCCAAACAAGAACACCATAATGAGGCACATGCACAAAGCAAGATCATTGCCGAGCTTGTGTTTAGGATGCTCAAGTCACAGTTCCGCAGCCTTGGCATATCCGATGCAGCCTTGCAGTACTCTTCAGCTACATGTATACAAATGTTCATAGTATGTGCCATGCTACACAATATGATCCTGTGGAAACAGCTGTAGCAGGAACAGCATGGGGCAGGGCCACACAGCCCCCACCCCCCCCCCCCACCATTGCCAAGGCCAGCACAGTCATAGAGGGACTCGGAAGAGGAACATTCTGAGCCTGCCCCTGTAGGCAAAAGGAGGTGTGCAAAGTATGCCCAGGCCTTGGCAAAGAGGCAACACATAGCACACACACTGACACTGTAGGGACCCAGGGACTGATCTCTCTCTCCATCTTGCACAGGCAATAAAAGGGATGGCAAACATGACACTACCTGAGCTGTATCATGTACAGGGAGTGCACTATGTGCATCCAACATAGTCAGCCCTCCAGCACTGCCATCAGTACTGGCCCAGCAACAAGGTAAATCACTCTTCCTATCAATTACTTAATGGAGTAGTATGTTCACATACTCGTATGTATGATATGGATGCAAGCATGCAAGGGAATTGGGTGGCTGAATGGGATAGCAGGAGACAGCTATATGGTTCAACAGGGAATTCATAACAAATACTGGTGTCAACATACTAGACAGCACTATATAAGGTGACATCCCCCACTGCAGTACATGTGATGGCCCAAAGAACTGTGGTTGTCAATAGGTCACACACATGGATGTTAATGAGGGTCACTGAGGGTCACATATCCACCACCAGCCTCACCCAGCAGGACAGATGTAGATGACCATGAAGGAAGGCTGTGCTAGGGCCCCCAAATGATGGCAATGGTGAACAGCCCCCACCAGACCTACACAGACATACTACAACAGGTCTGGCAGTTGTATTCCAGTTCTGAAGGGTAAGAAATCTGAAACTGAAATATATGCTATTATATCTAACATGTGTACTCTACTGATATGCCTCCTGTCTGCATGATAGATCACAATACAATATGAAATGGAAGCCAACAGAGTAACCAAAATACCAGCACAGTCATTTCAACTGTTAAAGTCTGTAGGTGTGTGCCCCCCCCCCCACGCACACACACACACAATCCCATGTAGAAATGCAGTAACAGATGGCCTGCAGCACTCTCAAATGGCCTACAATCCTCTGGCAAAGGCCCATGCCTCACCCATAGTGCCAATGTATGGAATGTCAAGGGGTCCCAACTAACAACCGAACAGTAAATAGAAAACAAATGCAAGGCCATGTTTACAAATGCCCATAGCTTACCTCCCCATGTCCTACTGCCAGGACTGTGGATCAAGCCATAAATACTACCGGGATAAAGACCCAACTATAGGGATACCTCTGAGATATTGCTTACATAATGTTAAGTGGAGGAGAGAATAACAGAGGGGGGGTGTAGAAGCATGGATGTCATACAGTATGTGAAGTCTGAAACTCTAATGTCTGCCCATACTACTCCCAACTGCAAACCCATGAATGAATATTCACAAAACCACTTGTAAACCACAATGTGAAGGTAAACTGACCAGATACATGAGTCCTGCCTCTGGATAACCTGGGTATATCTGTACAGCTGAGAGGTATGGCCCCAGCAGGATGTGGCCATTCCTTGAAGTTGAGAAAAGCACAAGGAGAGGAACCCCACCAGCATACTAACAAGGTGCTGGACCATTTACACAGAACCAGCAGTCTATTGTCTGTAGCTACCCCTCCACAATGGCAGGTGTGTGCCAGAATGTGTAGATTATATGCCTCAGAATATTGGTCTCAGCTTCATTCATCTCGTGTTTCCCGGTAAATAACTGTGAGAAAAGAATGATAACTGTCAGTAGTTGATGACATGACATATCACAGTGTAAAACAGTTCATATGTCAGAATATCTATGCTACAACCAAACATAGCACATAAGCAGCACACAATAACCCCTGTATGTTAAGCTCATTGTGTCTCCATATTGGCAACCTATCTACAGATATCCTGCAGAAACAGTTTGCTAGGTGTAGCTGTAGCACAGAAAACCCTGAACTGGAGTCCAACCCTCCCTGGAATGGATGAACACACTCAATATAGAAGGTCATACTGGGCATGCTCCTAAAATTAGAGAGAAATGAAGCCCATGTCTCACAACACAGTGGACTACAGTTATCGGTTATTTGCAGCTGTCTATGCACACACACCAAATTCTACACCATTGATACTTCACACACACACATTGGATAGGAGTACACACACATATCAAACATAATATAATATGTCAAACATACACACACACACAGAGACATGGGGAAGAGAAAGACAGACAGTGACAGACAGAATCCCATTATGAGGCCTGTCCCACCCACCACACATCCCATTGGCCTATATCACATGATGTGCTGACATCATCTTTGGTTAGTCCTCAGCCCTATAGTGTCAGTGGTGCTTGTGATAACTGTACTGTCAAATGTAAAGTTGTGTGCATGTGTGTGTGTGTGTGTTTGTGTGTGTGTGTGTGTGTGTGTGTGTGTGTGTGTGTGCGTGCGTGTGCGTGTGTGTGTGTGTGTGTGTGTGTGTGTGTGTGTGTGTGTGTGTGTGTGTGTGTGTGTGTGTGTGTGTGTGTGTGTTTCTAGATAAATGTTGTTGAGGCCATTCACACCCACTAAATTACCCATACCCCTTCTTCAGCACTGCTGCCACTCACCTTCAAAGATACTTTTGGACAACACCCCTAGCATATAAGCTCTGTGGCACTTGTGATATCTGTGTAATAGTATAGTGTAGCAAACTAGTTGGGTAGCAGTTCTAATCCTGATCCTGGCAACTGTATAAATGTGAGTGTTTGTATGAAAGAGTGTGTGTATTCTTGTAGAGACCTGATTTTGTGGTCATTCACACTTACAACTCTTTCCTTACCCCTCCTTTAGCATTGCTGCTGATGTGACTCACCTTCAAAGATACTTTTGCACAGCTTTTCAACATGTAAGTTTTATGGTGTGTGCAATAAATGAAGAACAATGTAGTAGAAATAACTACATAGATATGGGTTTGAATCTTATCCCTGGCAAGTGTTTGTAGGTGTACATATGTAAGTCCATACCTCAAAGATTTTGGCCCTATTTACACCCAGTACACATCTCAGTGCCTGACTTTAGCAGTCCTGCAGATATCATCCATCTTAGAAGTACCTGTTGCCAACCTTCAACCATGTAAGGTCAGTGGTGCATGTGGTAAATGTGCAACATAATGGTCTAAAAAAGACAGTTAGATAGAGGTTTGAACCTTGCCCCTGGCAAATATAAGTGTGTGTGTGTGTGTGTGTGTGTGTGTGTGTGTGTGTGTGTGTGTGTGTGTGTGTGTGTGTGTGTAGGGTAAAATATTTTATGGAATCTATCACCCACTACATCACCCAATACCAGTATTTACAAGGGCTGGAGATGTTGCTCACCTTAGAAGTACCTTGGGACAGCATTCATCCTATAAGCTCTGTGGTGCATGTGATAAATGCAGTGCACTGTAAAAGCAATGCATAGCTATGCAGGGGTTTGAAGCTCAGTATTGGCAAGTGTGTGTGTGTGTGTGTGTGTGTGTGTGTGTGTGTGTGTGTGTGTGTGTGTGTGTGTGTGTGTGTGTGTGTGTGATCAGTATCTTGTGTGTGGGTCAGTGTAATAACAGGATCCATTGGGGGTGGGTTTTGCTAAATGATTATGTTGAGGACCTAGTATATGTCACAGTGTCAACAATAGAAGGCCAACAGTTGTCAAACACCAGAGAGGTTGGTGTAGAAAATCCACAGCGTTAAATGTGACAACATGGATTAGTGAACAATACAGGCAACCCTTCGATTACTCAGAGACCACTCTTCACCCCCCTATCATGCACAAACACACTTGTCTAGGCAATAACTGCTATATTGGTAGTTCCCCCTGCATATTACCTCACAGATAGTAGCCACGGTGTGATTGCAGTGGATTACATGCCTGTTGACCACAACAGTGCCACTGACATCAGAAAGTACTTTGATGCGTTACATCTCCTGATTGAGTGTGTGTTATCCACCTAGTAAAAGGACATGGCAATCTGTTTCATCCCCTCAGTAGCCCAATCAATGTGTACAGTGGCCCTTTTGCCATGTTCCCCATTAGACACCTTGCAACTGTAGAGTCTGCAAACATACCCCACAAAGGGAATACCATGCCTTATACACATGCCCTGTATTGACAAATGCCACTAACTCCACTGAATACCCATATCATATTGTTAATGCAGGTGCAATCACTACCTCAGTTACATAGCCTGGTCTCATCAAATGAAGTCAGGAATGCTACATCAGAAGATACCAATCTGTCCACACAACATGCCCAGAGACCTCAAGAACACTTCCACACATAAAAGAACATGCATGTGGGACATGTGCACAACCCAAACACTGTCTATGTTATGGAATACAGATCACATACATGGGAAGCAGTGCACATCACTGGCCAGCCACAATACAAACCTGGATGAGTGGATGGGGAATACAATACCCACCCCTGGAGACCACTCCAGTGACTATACGCCTGAGCCACACTGGGGAATATTGTCATGTGGTCTGATGTCAAGGTATTCCCTTGGGGTAGCTTTGTAGAGCCTTCAGGCCCATTCACCTACTACCCACCTATGAAGCAATGAACCTATGGATCTCAGTACTGGCAATGTGTGTGTGTGTGTGTGTGTGTGTGTGTGTGTGTGTGTGTGTGTGTGTGTGTGTGTGTGTGTGTATGAATAGTAATCCCTTTGGTTGATGAATATCCCCTGTGGCTGTGGTTATTAGCAATCGGAGGTGTGTCCAAACCAGAACATGTACCATTTACCATTCTACAACCGATGTTGGACATCAACATGTACCTATGTACAAACCTCAGCCCTATAATCTGTGAAGCATATGCAATCACTGTGTTACAGTCTGGGAATTACTGTGCACATACTGTACCCTGCACATGACATGGTGGATGTGTCACCCCACTGCCATACCCAGTGGCCTTGCTGCTGGGCCACATCCTGGTGACACACAGATGCCTAGAATGGACATGGGATACCACATGTAAGAGCACATTCACTCAGCACTTCACTTATGAGGGGCAAGACGGGTAAAGCTGACACAGAATGTATTGCCAAGACTGTGGCCAATATCTGTTGTCGCAGGATAGGTATTAGCTTTCTGCAGTAACTTGCACCACTTGTGTTTACTGCTGTAGAGGTTGTTGATGTAAATATCAAGGCTGCTGTGACTGCTGTCAATGTCTGCTGCATCTCTGCTTCCATGGATGCCTATTGGGGACTCCATGAGGGATCAAAGTTTGTTTGAGGCTAATAAGGGAGTTCAACAGTCATGGGACACCACCTTTCCCTGCAACAGTGTCCTCCTTCTGATGTACACTTTAGTAATCGCAGGGAACCATCACATTGTCTCCCAGTGTTTGGAGGACAGTGTCTGGGTTTTGTTGGCTCTGGCTAGTACCATGCATTCATGTACCTGTTTGTACAGTACCTATATGTATGATTTCACAGTCATGCAGCTACATCCCATTGCCATGGGTGCAGTTAAGACATCCACCCCTGTTTTCATGACTACAAACTCAGCTTTGGAGAGATTTTGCCAGGTGGTTATCTTTGTGGGGAGTGTGGCTGACATGTTGAGTTCCATGTTGATTACAGCCTGTGTAAATCTCACCATGCAGGCAGTGACATCTGAGGAAGAGCAATGGTCCCATATTTAAGTGGTCAGCACAGGTCAAGGTTGTGGCATCCTCTACCAGGGGTCAGTATGAGCTGGTCTAGGGCAATGGAAATGATGAATCCGAGAAGTGTTGGGCCACTGTACTGGTGATTGTCTACATTCCCCCAGGTGATGGATGGGTAGCTGAAGACTCATACTATGTCAGTGTTGCATTGGAACATCAGAGATGGCAGGGTGTTCAGGAATGTGCATTGACAGTCTAGAGACATAGATGTGGACCCATAGCAGGCTATGGTCTGGATAGCACCATTACCCCAAGGCAGTTGTACCGGAAGTATCTCTAGTGCATTATGGTGGGATGCTAGTCTGGAGGTGTTCCTATCCATAATGAATATGGAGAAAACACTACCTGTGGAGGTGTGGTGTGGTCCATGTTCAGGCTGACAGCTGTGGAATGTGTCATATCCTGATACTGCTGGTCTGCTGTTTGCTGCTGTGAACCACATTTCTGTTACAGCAGACATGTGTCTGCCACTCCAACCACTGCTATGAGTAACTGCATCCTGACAGTTAGATGTCCACTGTTGAGCAGCATGACCCTCAGATTGCATACATGTGTAGCTGCTATAGTGGTAATAACATTAGGAACACTGCCTAATAAGGCACCATAGGAGTGGCAAGACATGTAAGCCAGTACCTGGCAACCCAGCAGTGACAGATGTAGGACATCCGTGGCAAGTCATTGGGTTCCAGCAATCATGCCATCCCAGGCAGAGAGGTCCTGGATCCCCTGAGAATGACACATGATATGTAAGCCAATGTTGCAGTCAACCATCTGCTGATAGTACCACAGCATCATTCTGGGTGGCAGTGGTACACTGCTCAGGGCTACTGTCACACCTGCCTGAACCACATAATCAGAGAGTTCAACCATGTCTCCTGTCATATAGTCCAGGGAAGTGTGTCCCAATTCATTCACACCCACATGGATATGGAGTGATAGTTGCAGTTGTTGTGGAGCGACATGACTGGGTGTGTCATATGTTAGATGCTGGCATGTGATTGATATTTGGCTGTTACCTGCTCCATATAACAACCTAGTGAGTGGGATGTGTGTGCCTCAGTAATGAGTTACCCATGATCACTTTATTGTGCAAGGTCATTAGCCTTAGGGGCTTAGGTTGAGGGCACACTGTGTAGGTCAAATATGTGTCCCTTGGCATGTGCCATGTCGCAGTGTCTGAGTGGGTGTCTGCCTTGCTGGTCTGTGCTGTTTGGGTAGATGTCCATTGAGTGCCTCTGGGAAGGTGGGTGTGTGGCTTTTCACTGTATGCCATGGCTGTCAATGTGGGTGTCACGGTGAGCTACGTCTTCCACATGGCGTGATGCAGGTGTTAATCTTATTCTCTTGACCTGCTAGTCCATTCTTTGCTGGAGAGTGCATATGTCCACATTGGGTGATATATGGGTAACCCTCAGAGGTCAGAGTGTTTGGAGTTTAGCGGGGAGGGTTGTCTGTGTACATGCAGCAGTTGCAAAAATGCCCCAGAATGGACATGTGCACCAGCCACCATTCAAACATGCCAAGAGGGGTGGACATAACTAGTAAGTACTGGGGTGAAGTGCTAAGCCATAATGCTAGTTGAAGTGGAAGACAGAAAGAACTAGCATGATGTATGGGTGGAACAGAAGGCAGACTGTCTGTCACATGTAATAATTTACCACAGCTGTGCAGTTTTAGCAGCTTTGGCCATGTGAAAGTTCAGTAAGCTCTGTAGTGTATGCGGTAACTGCAAAACACTATAGTAAACATACATAGACAGGCAGGCGATCTAATCCCAATACTGGGAGGTGTGTGTGTGTGTGTGTGTGTGTGTGTGTGTGTGTGTGTGTGTGTGTGTGTGTGTGTGTGTGTGAAGCATGTACTATCTGGGTCATACCATTATTGACCTGTGTACTACCATTTACACGTCCCTTCACTCCAATTTAGTAAACCTGTTATGTCATCCACCTCAGAAGTACCTTTGGTTGAGGCGAAAATGCATAAGTTTTGTGGCGCATCTCATAACTGCATAGCACTATAGTACGAATACCTAGATAGGCAGGAGTTCTAATCCCAATGCTGGCAAGTATGTGTGTGTGAATCATGTACTGTCTGTCTCATACCATTTTTGACCTGTGTACTACCCTGTACACTTCCCTTCACTCCGATTTAGTAGTCCTGTTGATGTCATCCACCTTAGAAGTACCTTTGGAAGAAGTGGAAATGTATAAGCTCTGTGGCTCATCTGATAACTGCATAGGACTATAGTGGGAATACCTTAATGGGCAGGAATTCTAATGCTAATAACTGTTTGTGTGTTTGTGAGGATCATATAATGTGTGGCTTATACCATTTCGATGTGTATACCATACACAGCTGGTGAATACCTCTCGCTGCCATTATTTTATATAGTGTGGTGACAGCATCTGCCTCACATGCAGCAGGTTAAACCATTGTACAGTCCTCTGTACAGATGTATCTGGAATATCCATATATTTGAAACTTATACATGGTCGAAAGTGGTCTGTGTGCCTTAACAATGCCCGTGTATGTGATATTATAGCCAAATAGGCCAAGTGAGTGCACTGACACATATGGCAACATAAGGTATCATACCTGACTGAAACATCATGCTGACAGGACATCTTCTGCTCTCACAGGTGGCCTGCCTTGTAGGTGGAATATATGACTACAGATGCTTAGTTTTACAAGTAAACTGTACCTGTTATGGGTCACATTAAAGACTGGAAGAGGTGTGGACTGTCATATCGTGGTCCTAATTAATATGTAACAGGAAAACCTTGCATCTTAACAGGGGTGTGTACACAATTTATATCCACTGTATACCAGTAAAGTGTCACACATGACTTTACCTTAGGAACGTTTGTCCAGTACAATTTGGTGGCCTCTGTCCAGACGTCTTGGCACTGACAAGTTGTGAGTTATGCTACAGGAATGTTGAATTCACATCAGATAGGCCCCAGTGGTGACCACTGTAATGCAATACAGTTAACCCCAGCACAAGTGAACATGCACAACAAGCAATATAGCTATTACATAAAGCAATATAGTTATTACTGATGGTTGTGTGCATGGTAAATTGCATGTGCTTCACATGCCTGGGGTATTTCCAGGCAAGAACAGAACAATGTAGTACCCACCAGCTTCAGGCTGCTGTCCCATATGCAGACCAGAGGGCTCTACGTAGTTGTGAGAGGGACATTACAGAGGTGGTGGCCTACAGATTCACATACAGTGGGTGGCAATAGGTCACAGGACATGTGGAGACAGCCAACCAACATGGGGGGCATATCCCCAGATTTGTGAACAGATTCTGTGTCATCAGTGCTGTTATACACATGGTGGATTGATAGACTGACAGGGTTTGGGTGGACATGCATTTAGTGTGTGATATCACGACTCACAGTGACATGTCTCTGATATACCTCTTCACTGGAACACTGTCCATAAGCTGGCCACATGTCTGCCTGTCTTGTTTTGTGTGTTCACCAGACAGTTGGTGTGCTTGGTAAATCACTTGTGGACTCTGGGGAATGCAGTCAGTAAATGCTCACATCTATTGGTATTACCAACGTCATATTCCTCATAAAGGATGCTACAACAAACTCAGTGACATCTGCAACTCTCTCAATGTATGACAGCAGTATGTCCAATATATCCCTGTGTTTGTGCCTCTGTTCCCACCTTGTGATATAGGGGTTGATGCCAAGCTTAGTGAGTGGGGAATGTTATCAAAGGCTTTGGCAAGATCAATGTAGGCTGTATGTGTCACCTTGCCTTCAACC
>NC_056743.1:1657533235-1657633235 GCF_019279795.1 Protopterus annectens
CTGAAACAGTAAAGGTGGAGGTGTATACATATTCATTAAGGATATCCACACCTCCAGGCTAGTTGCTCAGCATAATGCATCCAAGATTATCCAAGTGCAACTAACTCTGGGCAAGACTGCAATCCAAATTGTAGCTTGCTACAGATCCCACACCATGTCCCAGAATTCCCACTCCTCGTTTCTTGATACACTGGAAAATTTTTGGGTACAACCCAACACTCTAATAATGAGCGATTTCAACTTCCCCGCTATTAACTGGGAAAACTACTTATGTATCAACTCTTTTGCTCAACGTTTTCTTTAATTCATAAATTCCAATGCCTTGGATCAACTTATCCAAACCCCCAGCAGGGCAGCAGTATCATAGACCTGGTCATTACCAACATGGGCGACCAGTGTTCCACACCAAAGGTCAATTCCTCGTTGGTCAGATCCGACCACAAGCTAATCACCCTAGACATCCACATCCCACCCCACCCCCCATTAGGGAAACCACAGTAAAAAATTTCTCCAAAGCCAACTTCACACTTCTTAAGACAGAAGTGGCTAACTTCACAATACCCATGCAGATGGGCAATAGAGGTACAACTGTTGAATCCTACACAAATGCACTTTATAAGCACTTACACAAGTGCATGGATATTGCTATCCCTAACAGAACCAAGATTCTATCCCCCAAAAAAAGGAACCCAATCTGGTGGTCCCCTGCCATAAAAAAACTCTAAAACAGAAGAAAGAAATTGTTGCAAAAAACAGTAAAATCCCATGATTGGAGGAACTCCCTGGTCAGCCTCAGTAAGAAGCTGAGATCCCTCATAAAATCCTCCAAAGCTAGTTACAAAAACAAAATTACCACTGATTCTAAAGACAACCACAAAGCATTATATGGCTATATCAAGAATCTCAATGGCAACACTCAGATCTGCTCTGAGTTACAGCACAATGGCACTAAATATATAGAACAAACTGATAGTGCCAACATCCTGGCAGAGGACCCATCTCTATACCGGAAGAATGCAAAGTTCCAGTAATCACAGCTGCAAAGGTAAAAACCACACTCTCCAAAGCCAAGAACACAGCATCCATGGGACCTGACAACATCCTAGGCTGCATTCTGCATGGACTACAGAATGAACTGGCACACCATATAAGTACCATGTTCAATCATAGCCTCATCTCAGGCTTTGTGCCCACAGAATGGTGCACAGCGACGGTTATACCACTCCACAAAAAAGAGAGCCACCATGGACCCCGGTAACTACAGCCCCAATAGCCTGATGAGCCTGGTCTGCAAGGGCCATGGAATGTATCAATCATGGAGCTTATAAACAAAGACATTGGTAATCTCCAAACTCTGGACCCCACCCAGTTCAGGTTTGTAAAAAGCAGATAATGTCTCCTAAACCTGATAGACTTCTTTAATGCAGTCACCAAAGCCATAGAAGATGGTAAGGTGGTTCACACAACCTATCTAGATCTCTGCAAGGCTTTTGACACAATTCCCCACTCTGGAATTATAGATAAACTCACTAAACTAGGTATAAATCCCTATGTAACAAGATGGGTTGCCAACTGGCTCACTGACAGAACCCACACTGTGAAAGTAGCAGACTCCAAATCCAAATTCAGGCCGGTGACAAGTGGAGTACCACAGGGTTCAGTCTTGGGTTCTCTATTGTTTGGCATCTACTTTTTTGAAGTACAGGCTAACACAGAAGGTCTTTGGCTAATGAAGTTCGCAGATGATGGCAAACTAGGAGCCATAATCAAAACTCCTAACAATGTGGACATCCTACAAAAGGGCCTCACTGAGACAGATGCCTGGTGTCAAAGCCATGGCCTCAAGCTCAGTGCCAAAAAGTGCATTGTCATCCTCTCTGGTAAAAACTCTGTACCCTTGAACTACCACATAGGCGGTAGTCTACTAAACACAGAAAGTATGATAAGAGACCTTGGGACCTTTGACATCACCACAATAGTCAGGAAATCCTTCTAAGTGGTACACCTCATCACAAAAGTTTTCTCATCCTGGAAAAAAGATGTCATTGTTCGCCTTTACTTGTCACTCATTAGACACACTATAGAGTACAGCACCCCTTTTGGTATGTACCTCACAAGACATCTACAACAACTGGAAAGGCTGCAGGAATACCTCACATAGAGGATTACCGGCCTCAAACAGATGCCCTACGCAGACCGTCTCAAAAAACTCCAGCTTTACTCCGTTACATATCACCTACTCAGAGGCGATCTCTGCCTAACATACAAAGCTACGTCAAACCCAGAGCTGTTGGACATGCTCCACTTAAAGAAATCCCAATCCCTCAGAGCTATATATTCTAGGGACCTAAACCTTGTCACCACAATAAACGGAGCATGCTGGAGGGATAGATTCCTGTCCCAGAGACTTCCAATACTCTGGAACAAACTACCTAGCTATATCAAACAAAACTTCTCATTAGTACTCTTCAAGAAATATCTTGATGATTGGATGGGAAAAAAGAAATTTACCCAGGGCATCACTTTTGTGGCTCTGCTCGACAGGGCCACAGGAAAATAATTTTTTTTGGATGGCAAAAGCCAGGATACCTATTTGGCTAGGCTTATATAGGCCCTAGGGCCAATAGCCTAGTACCTACCTATGAACGTACACACACACACACACACACACACACACACACACATATATATATATATATATATATAGTCAATTCTGTATGTATATATATATATATATATATATATATATATATATATATATATATATATATATATATATACATTTTCCCTACTGTTGAATGACTGTGCTGCATGATATGTTTGAGAAAATGTTGGAGAAATCTATAGCTTGGTTGGCTTAGTGGTAAGGTGCTGTGGTTATGGTGTGTAGGGTCCTGTTTTTACACATACTCCCAAAATCCTAGTTAAAGTTATGCATACAGCTTACTACCACTCCCGGGATTCAAACCATGGCTGTGTCTGCTAAAAATACAACAATTTGTTTTTCATCACTGTAAGCTATTGAGAAACTTATGTTTTGTCCTTCAATGTTTTCTGTCTAAGTCTCTCTTGGTTGTACAAACTGACCTTGTAATTACAACATTCTTATACAGACATTCCTATTTTATGTAGCACAGTGTGGAAAACAGTGGTTAACAGAACAATACTATTCAGATATTAGATCTTGGTGAATGCAACATGTCAGGCCATACAATACTAGAGTAAACACAACCAGTCCAGGATTTAGAACTTTATTGCCAGGCAGTTACACTTTTATTTAAGTATGACCTATATGGGGCTATTACTGTCATATTGTCCGGTTTATTCAGTACAACCATACACATTTTTATACTGCCAGGTGACAGGTTGGTATAACTACTACAAGCAGGATTATTACTCACCAGCCTCGTGATGCAGCCTTTGCAACTTACTGGCTTGGGCTTCCTGGTTCACAGCCCACTCAGGTGGAGCTGTAATGGAAATAGAGAAACATTTATGCATACCTATCCATGCTGGGACATCTCCCCTCTCTCTTGCTTATTGGATCCACTGTTCTAAGAGCTCCCTCTTCCTCCATTTCAAGTCAGCATAGTGGTGCTGGACCTTCTCACCAGTCTGAGGGATACCAGTGGCACTGGTGAGATCACGGACGAGACTTTACCAGGCTTCCACTTTATATTGTGAGCACCGGTACTGGTCCTGCAGCAGTCTCACGTCATGTTTTTTTTACCAGGAGTCCTACCATAACCTTGGAATCCTGTTTGCCCCAGCGGTGTGCCCAAAAGTGCATGCCCTCTCCAACACCTGCCATACTGCCTACAGTGGAGAGCTACAACCAGTTATGAGCTGTATTCCTGCCTGCGGGATTTAAATACGACTGATTTCCCACCCTTTGCCATGATTGGACAGTTATGAAAATGCTTAGCTAAGCTAAGCTACTGCCAAGCCTGCTTAGCTAAGGTTGGCAGTGCTTAAAGGGGCAGGTTCAGCATTGCTTACCAATGGGCAAATCCACTTAGCTGGCCTATTCATTGCTTAGTATTCATATGTACACAATGCTTACACCCGGTCAGCATAGTTATGTTTTATTATATTGGACTACCACCTGTATGGGATTGATTCATTATTCATTGCATAATATAGATTTATTTACCTTCCCTGAAATCCTCCAATGGACTGTAATTAATGTATTCTTGTGTGACTATACTGTATGGGGCACTTGTGTTTATAATGTTTACACATACAAAATGGTAATGGTTTTGGTGAGGCTTGAATCCTGAATAACTATATGCAAGGTGTATACTCTAACCGCTACACTATTGCACATATGCTTATATGGGATTTCTATTGCTTTTTAACTTAACCTGCCGTTTCAACTGGGCTAACCATAGCTAAGCAATGGACACACCCATGCAGCTATGCTTAAACTTTATTGCATACTTGAGAAAAAAATATTTATTAGTTGTGTTTTTTACTTTTTACCCTTGAGAATATCAATGCTAATGCTGAATCTGTTAGTCTATCAACTTTATGGCTTTGTCCAGATGCCTTACTCTGACGGGTTGGGAGGTGTGCGCTATGTGTTTCATACCCTGCCGAAAATTCATCCTTATGCTAAACCTGTTATTCTATCAACTTTATGCTTTGTAGGGACAATTGTCCCTTATGGCTTTGTCCAGATTGCTTACCCTGATGAGTTGGGGGGTGTTACGAGCATTTTTGCTCGATTTAAATTATTGTACGGCAATTCTGGTGTGCAGGGGGCATGTGTACTGTGAGATCACTGCTCTCAGACACCCCCCCCTGCACTCGTACACAGAACTGTGTCCATTTTACAGCACGGCAGCACACCTTCATGAATATAAATGGCGCACTGCCGTGCTGCATGGGAACATTCCCCTTCCATGCAAGAATAAGCTATTCTTGCACGGAAGTTTGCTGAATCCCGGGGATGGTGTTATGACATCACCTGGGCAGAGGATAGTCTATTACTGTACTATGGATCTTGGCTTAGGATTTCAAAAAAAAAAAAGAACATGTCCTAGGCATGTAAGTAAATAGCAAAAAATCGATTCATGTGAGCACTGTGATCAGAAACATTAACAGTAATGGAAAACGTACATTCCTCAGACAGTGGGACAGTGTCATGTATCATACATCTTCTATTTAAAGAACCATGCAAGTTGCTGTACGTGAGGGGACATGGTAAGGTATATGGGAGGACTAAGATATTCCTTGGCAAAGTGCATGTCATAAAGCAAATACATACAACTTCCCTGTTGTGTATTTCAACTGTAAGTCTGACCATCTCACTCCCTCAGAAGATAAGGATGATTTGGTTTTTGAAGTGAATTCAATAATTAATGATAAAACAGAACTTGATAGCACTTTTGAGAATAATACCATATTGCAAAAAACTTTGTCAGAAATATAACAATCTGTAGCAAGCTTTAATAACATCGCAATTAAACAGCTGCTAACAGACTGTTACAGATTAAGAATATACTATACTAATTAATGCACAAAATAAATGTTAATATCATAATATTCTTCTCTACATAACTGCTGTGTGTGAAGGAAACCAAGATAACAATTTATTGACATGTTTCCACATGTGGATTGGAACCCAAAGTACACCAACATGTAGAAATGTTGGGTGGTATCTTTACAGGCCAAGCTAACAACCATCACATGTTTCCGATTAACAAACAAGTACTGTTTTAATAAAATAACCTTGCAGTTAAAGAGCTACACATTGCGGCCTACAGGCATATTCATAGTAATTTGACGAATAACCAAATTATTCATAACTATGCAGAAAATAGACAATATCAATATGTGTAATATTGATATTAATTTAATAAATAAATTAGTAAATAAATAAATAAATAACAAATAAATATTATTCACTACATAACTGTTATGTTTCTCTATGTGGATTGGAATCCACATCATAGCAAAATGTCAACACGTTGGCTGGTTTCCCTACAGGCCAAGCTAACAGTCAGATAGTCATTCGTTTTCACTTAAAAACAGGACTATACTAAGAATGTTCACTTTATTAGGAGAAATGAATTAAACATGTATTTATTTATTAATTTATTATGTTATGCATGAGTTATTATTCAGACACATACTGGTACAGTAGATGATATTGCCGTGCTGTAATGGATAATCACAAAATGCAAAGTCATCAGTAACCTAAGCTTTCTAGGTATCTGATGCACAGGGACAGTGGATGTGTGAAATTATGGCATTATATGTTAAAAAAAAGATGTACATCTACAAAGTTCATAATTATAGATGTCATAAAAATTGTTAAATAAAATAGCATGGAAATCGAGCCCATACTTACGTGGACAGCAGTTATCACGTTGACTTATCACAATGAGCTATTTGTCACAACAGCTACTTAATGGTTGTAAAAAGCAGGACAGTGCACTGGTGCAGTGGTAGCGTTGTCCCCTCACAGCAGAAGGCTTTCTAGTTCAATTCTTGGCTGGGGTGCCTTCTACGCAGTGTCCATATGTTCTCCCTGAGTTCGCGTTGGTTTCCTCAGGCTGCTCTGGTTTCCTCCTTCGTTACAAAGACATGCATCTAGAGTGTTTCTCTGTAGGCATCCACTGAAAATCGGCTTTGTTCCAAGTTGGGCTTTCCTGGTAAACAAATGTTAAATAAATCTATCTGGTATATATGGGACAGAGATATGTCTCTAAAGTTTGTAGGAATGCTCAGGTATACATAGGATAGTCACATTTACTGTAGGGATCCACAGGCTGCTTCCACACCTTGGTGACCCTCCAAAGACATTCCTCCACGTCACTATATAGGTCACCATAGTGGTGACAAACCTAAACTCCAGTCCAGTAGATCTTTATATATTTTCAGTGCTCCCTCACAATCCAGTTCCAGATATTGATCATCACGAAGTTCCTCAGCCTGACTCACATCTGATGTTCCAATCTAGCATAGATAGCCAGTATCTGGGTGGTCTCCTCCTCAGTTCATTTGGGAGCATGGACACATCTCAGCCTTCTACGAGTAGCTGTCTGAATACTCCAATTGAAAACGTAAGATAAATGCAAAAATTGAGAAATGCTATTAATAAACCTCATTAATTATGTATGATGCAATAAGTACTTAAAGATGGGTGCACATTAGGTACTCTTACTTTTAGTTATTCCTAAGTTAAATGCAAATTGGCATTTACTAGCATTTCTGTTTTGGGGAATATTACTTCTGTTAAAGTATACATTCTCAATGGTATCTGTTTAGATTTATTTTTACTGAAAATGTGTGCTTTAACAGAAATTTTTGTAAGTTACTGGAATGATGCTTGGGTGACCTTTATGCATACAGGTTTGGCCATATATATACCTATATATAATTGTATAGATATACATTTCAAATGTGAAAAGAACAGGACAGATTTACAGATCATCCATATGTCTTACTGGTAATTGCATGCATTATGTAGCATTGGTATTCCAAAACTATCCATATGTACTATGTTATTTTGTAGTTATACATTTTTCTTCATTGATGGTTCTTAACAAAAGTCTTAGTACGATGTTCTTTTGCTGTGACAGATATTTCTTCAGTGATGGTTCTTAACAAAAGTCTTATAATCACTGGGTCAATATACAAAGGATCCATACTGTCTGTGACCTGCCTATGGATCCTGAGCTTTTAAGACAATTTCCATAAGTTCTTCAATTGTTACTTTGTGTCGTATTTTAATATAAAGGGCATACAGACTAATGTGGCATAATGCTTTTGGACCTCCATTCAACAGATATGTGATTCTAATCCCACAGACAGCATCTAAAGATATTGTGTTATTTTCATTTTAAAACTATTATGTATAAAGGCATTGTTGTAACTTTTTATATGTCACATTACAATTTGCCACTGACAGTGTTTTATAGAGTATTGCATTGCACAGGAATGCAGACTGTTTTCAATGACATTTGCTGTCCACATAATCATGTGCATAATGGGGCTCCCACAGGAATATGATCATGTGCATATTACTGTCTTTCAGATGGCCAGTCATCCTAGGGGCAATGAGTTCTTTCAGGAATTTGACATTATACTCGATCAACAACATGGATGGAAACTCCTTGGCCATGCAATGAATACAGTTTGGAGAAATGAAGTGTGGACCAATCTTGCCAACATGATTAATGCTGTTGGAGATCATAAAATATCCCATGAGGCCTGTCAATGATACTGCACAAACATGATCTTCTGCGCAGCCAACAGGTTAAGGCAATATGAGAGGTAAAGGGATGCCACAGGTGGTGGACCAACTTGACCCCCTCAATGACATCATACTATTTCTGGCCTTCCTGTATACAGCAGGCGGGTAGTAACAGACACCTAGGGGTAGAATAGAATCTGGAGTTCCATGCTGAACATGTAATCTTCCTTTTGATGACATAGTTGAGACTAGAGTATATCACTGCGTA
The DNA here is from genome assembly GCF_019279795.1 of Protopterus annectens. Taxonomy (NCBI): domain Eukaryota; kingdom Metazoa; phylum Chordata; order Ceratodontiformes; family Protopteridae; genus Protopterus; species Protopterus annectens. Next base: position 1,657,541,707 of record NC_056743.1, read on the forward strand.
TTGCTGTTGCACGCATATTCATGTATTGTCCTTTTTGACGTACAGCAGCAGTATTGAAATGTGCACACAGATCCACAGAGATGACGATGAATGAAAGTTTAATGACATGTACTCATACAAATGCAGTATAGACAGAACAGTGCAACAAACATGTTTAATGCAGTCTGCATTAATATGAATCTATTTGCTTCTGAACAGCAGCCTAACCTCATGTCATGACACTGCTGTTTACTGTCATATTGTTATTTCATAACATTGTACACTGCAGGTACATCCAGTGGGGGTCCAAGCCATGCAGATGCAAGAACAGAGAGACCAGGTATGTTACTGCAACTGTTTCTTAGTCTGCATCAATGTGTAGCACACATGTAATACATGACATCAATGTCACTGTTTTTCAACACAGGGCCATCTGGCCAATAGGCACAACAAACATCAAGTAAGTATATACAGGCCCTGTTACTTCATTGTATATATGTTGCTGTCAGTATTTTGTCGGCTAAATACATGGCTATGTTGTCTTTCTCTTTACTTTCCCATTGTAGAATTTACATAAAACACACAAAATCTCAACAGTAGGAGTCTGTCAGTGGTATGCTATTAACTATCTTTCATACCTGTCATCACTTTTACTCCTGTTGTTGTCCGCTATTAATACTGTCCCCTTCTTTCTATTCCTAGTCCAGACTGCATTAACCTCATTAACTGCATGAACAAGGGATATGTTTATGTAAAACCTTCTTTATGTTTTAATGGTGTTCAAATGGTTAATGGTGACAATGATGTAATTAATAATACTGACTTTTTTCCTTAGAATAGTTGAAATTCATCCCTCTTCAACAGCACCATCATCCCAGGTGTGTGTTTTGTTTGTATTCATTACATATGTCATGTATGTTGAATATATAACCTAATTGTCTTTTATGTAGGTTCCGTGATCCATACATAGACAAGACCTCATGACAGGTCAATATTATATGTAACATTGCAGTGAGATATGTATTATATGTCATTAATGATATGTGATGTAAGCACATTGTCTTGATCTGTGCCATCTGTATCTTCGTTTAGAACATCAACAATCTGTATTCTCCATTAGCCCATCCAGTGATCATGATGTGGAATATGATGTTTCTCAGTATAGTAGCATGGCCTCTGCCACACAGGACAGTGACATGGTGATACAGTACAGACAAGATGGTGACAGTCATGTGGATGCAGCTGTAGCTTCAGACATGGATGGAGGGAAACTTTTTTGGCCATTCTGAGAATGAGTGGACATTGGATGGTAAACAGGATGAGGCCAGTGAACAACATAGCCAAGTTGAGACTGCTGCTGCTGCTGATGTTGACAGTTCTGCACACACATTGATACTGGCCATTGCAGTAGACACAGGCATGCAGATGGTGTGCATGGCCAGGTGTCAAAAGGGTGTCCACCTATTCGTACAAGCAAATGAATGCTCCCAGCAACATTGTGGATCAGACATCTGTGCACTTGCACATGCTGCAGAGCATGTTGCACACCAGCTACATGTGCTGCATGATGGACAGGAGTGTAAATACTGTGAGGTAATGGCATCATTGGCTGCTTAAAATGAAAGTATGATATCTGCAATATGGTCAGTAGAAACCCTGGCCTCTACAGTACTACACGCTGCCGTAGTACAACCAAGGTTCTGCATGCCCTGTCTGTGCATAGCTGATTGCCACATAGGAGAGCAGGCCACCTCTCAGCAAAACCAACCTTGGCCATTAAGCATCCATGTTGCTGCTCCAATATCTACACACTTCCATTGCTGGCCCACATGTTGTGGTCCCACCAGTCACAACCAGACAGTCATGTCGCAGTCATGCTCCTTCACCTCAACATGGCATTGTTACCCCATCAGTCTCCTCTATGGAGAAATCTGTGCCCAGTGCTTTTGTATGTGGTGGGGCAAAGCAGACCACAGAGTGAGCCATCAGCATGGTCACCTAGACTGTGTTAGAGTGAACCGAGCAGTTTAATAAATATAGCTGACTCTATGTGTTACATTACTTTATCTATACTTTACTGTCATATAGTTGGATTGTGATATCAAAGGTTCTGCAATATGTCCTGTGTTATTTCTCTTTTTTAGGTTATTATAGTATACTGATAGGAATGTGTTGAATTGATATGTGTCCCTTACCCTTTGCCATATACTGATACAGCAACCTGAGTCTGTATGCATACCTGTGTCAGTTCTGCCCTGAGTCGATGATCTCTGTTGTGCAAGATTTGTATATGTTCATGATGTTATATATTATGGTTATGGTGCTATGTCTAATGCTTCATGTGTACATCTAGTGGGTAATTGCCATTAGATACAATCCATACTGCTGTGGTGGGACAACACCTAAATATCAATGTTTAATCTGTGTACTCATGTACGTGTAGCTTGTCATGACTGAAAGTTGTGGGCTTACACTTATGGTCACACCCTACCTGTCTTTTGCCACATATGTTCTCATGCTCCTCCTACGATACCTGTGGGATGTCATCTTCAGACATCTGGTATTATTGGGGTAGTTCACCCACACCTGCAGCTGGGAAACTGCCATGGGCTTTAGTTAGCATGTTGTGCAGCATGACACACACTGTTATAATCTGTGCTGCCTTTTCAGGTGTGTATTGCAGTGCAGCCCAGATGTGTCCAGACATCTGAACCCAGCTTTCAGTACATGGAACACATGCTCTACAGTGTTTCTAGTTGTTACATGTGCTCTGTTGTAGGCCTCCTCTGCAGGGTTGGTTAGTTGATGGTGTGTCATTAGCCACGGGTCAAGTGGATAACCACAGTCACCTGTTGTGAGGAATAAAAACAATTTGATCAGCATGGATATTGTTGGGAGGGGTATCCTTAACTACCCTAGCTGTGTTTCTGTACTTACCCAGAAGTAGTCCCTTGGGTATTTCACCTTGCTGAAATACACCCCCTCCCAGTCCACTTTGCCTCCATATGACAGCATCATGGATACTTCCAGGGTGTGTTGCCATGATGTTTATTATGCTGCCAACTGCTGTACACACAACCTGGCAAATGATGACCGACCCTTTTCTGTTTATGTATTGGTCTGCTTCAGGATGTACTGGTATCTTGATAGGTTTGTCTATGTGCAATCTATTACACTTTGTACATGTGGGAAATATGGATTCACTTTAGAAGATCAAAATACTGAAATGTCGAAATTCAGTATTTCAAGCCCATAAAGTGGAATCCTGAAAAGACCAAAAGCTCAGAAGCACGAAATTCAAAACCTCGGATACTGGATGTTTTGAATTTTGCGCTTCTGAGGTTCCTCTGTGGTTGCGGATTCAGGTAAGTGTGTATGTGTGTTAAGGGTTTTGTGTAGGGGCTGTGGTGTGTGTTAGTGTGTTTTATTGCTGTGATGTGTGTGTGCAAGCAGAATGAAGCTTGTGTGGTGGTGTTGTATGTGTGTTTGTGTATAGTGCAACCTCAGAGTTAGAATATATAAGTAGGGGGTACGAGGAGCACAGCCCACCCACACATGGGGGATGCATGGGGGCTTGCCCCCCTGCTTTTAATTAGTAGAGAGTTTGTGTTTGCGTGTGGGGAGGATGGTCTGTGTGTGTGCAGTAGTACCGCGAAATTCAAAATCTCCGGTATATGAGATTTTGAATTTCACGGTTTTGTGTTTTTGTGGTTTTAAAGATTTGACTTTATAGCTTCGAAATACTGAATTTTGATATTTCAGTATTTCAAGAATATAAAGTGAATCAGGGAAATATGCAGTCCTGTAAACCTTGTGCATTGCAGTTCTCCACTTCATGGGGGTGGAGGGAAAATGGATGTAGTGATCCACATTGCTGCACATTGCTTCCATGAATTTTTCCAGGATGCAGCTGGCAGCTGTCTGTGACACTCCCACAATATCCTCCATGTATCTCTGAAATGACTCAGGTGGAAGTACACTGAGATTGAGCCACACTTTGGTGTCAAAGGGGATTGGGTTTTCTTGCTGGGAACACACAGACATGTGTGGGGCACACATCTTACAGACAAACTGCACCACTTGTCTGTCTAGCCAGTATCTGTCAATTATTTGCTGCTCTGTCAACTGGTTTAGTTGCAGCCTAGCCCTGACTCTAACTGACTGCCTTCTGAGGCACACATTCCTTATTTATGGCTTGTATTACAGCCTGTTGAAGTTCATTAACTACGGGTTTTTTACTTTTGGTATTGCTGTAAAATTCAGCAGAATCCATAGTTGTAGGTTTTATTCCTTGAGGTCCATCAAGTATACACCAAGGATTTCAGAAATAGCCTCGGTGTTGCAGTTCGTTGTATTTATTTTGGGATCAGATGGTTAAATCGTGGAATCTGTAATTGTCCTATGCTGAGTAGCTAAAGTAGTCTGTTGACAGTTTTTCATGTATCTACATCTTCCAATTTTTAAAACAGAACTTGATAGCACTTTTGAGAATAATACCTTATTGCAAAAAACTTTGTCAGAAATATAACAATCTGTAGCAAGCTTTAATAACAGCACAATTAAACAGCTGCTAACAGACTGTTACAGATTAAGAATATACTATACTAATTAATGCACAAAATAAATGTTAATATCATAATATTCTTCTCTACATAACTGTTGTGTGTGAAGGAAACCAAGATAACAATTTATTGACATGTTTCCACATGTGGATTGGAACCCAAAGTACACCAACATGTAGAAATGTTGGGTGGTATCTTTACAGGCCAAGCTAACAACCATCACATGTTTCTGATTAACAAACAAGTACTGTTTTAATAAAATAACCTTGCAGTTAAAGAGCTACACATTGCGGCCTACAGGCATATTCATAGTAATTTGACGAATAACCAAATTATTCATAACTATGCAGAAAATAGACAATATCAATATGTGTAATATTGATATTAATTTAATAAATAAATTAGTAAATAAATAAATAGCAAATAAATATTATTCACTACATAACTGTTATGTTTCTCTATGTGGATTGGAATCCACATCATAGCAAAATGTCAACACGTTGGTTGGTTTCCCTACAGGCCAAGCTAACAGGCAGCACATGCTTTCTCTTAACAAACATATACAGCTGGTGTTTATTCAAATTCCTGCAGATAACAGATGAATACAGAATCTTCCAACACTTATTGGTCATTATACTCTAAAGAAATAACAGCCATCGACACATAACTGAAAACAGATCCGTAAGCAGTCAGAGAGTCATTCGTTTTCACTTAAAAACAGGACTATACTAAGAATGTTCACTTTATTAGGAGAAATGAATTAAACATGTATTTATTTATTAATTTATTATGTTATGCATGAGTTATTATTCAGACACATACTGGTACAGTAGATGATATTGCCGTGCTGTAATGGATAATCACAAAATGCAAAGTCATCAGTAACCTAAGCTTTCTACGTATCTGATGCACAGGGACAGTGGATGTGTGAAATTATGTCATTATATGTTAAAAAAAAGATGTACATCTAGAAAGTTCATAATTATAGATGTCATACAAATTGTTAAATAAAATAGCATGGAAATCGAGCCCATACTTACGTGGACAGCAGTTATCACAATGACTTATCACAATGAGCTATTTGTCACAACAGCTACTTAATGGTTGTAAAAAGCAGGACAGTGCACTGGTGCAGTGGTAGCATTGTCCCCTCACAGCAGAAGGCTTTCTAGTTCAATTCTTGGCTGGGGTGCCTTCTATGCAGTGTCCATATGTTCTCCCTGAGTTCGTGTTGGTTTCCTCAGGGTGCTCTGGTTTCCTCCTTCGTTACAAAGACATGCATCTAGAGTGTTTCTCTGTGGGCATCCACTGAAAATCGGCTTCGTTCCAAGTCGGGCTTTCCTGGTAAACAAATGTTAAATAAATCTATCTGGTATATATGGGACAGAGATATCTCTCTAAAGTTTGTAGGAATGCTCAGGTATGCATAGGATAGTCACATTTACTGTAGGGATCCACAGGCTGCTTCCACACCTTGGTGACCCTCCAAAGACACTCCTCCACGTCACTATGATATAGGTCACCATAGTGGTGACAAACCTAAACTCCAGTCCAGTAGATCTTTATATATTTTCAGAGCTCCCTCACAATCCAGTTCCAGATATCGATCATCACGAAGTTCCTCAGCCTGACTCACATCTGATGCTCCAATCTAGCATAGATAGCCAGTATCTGGGTGGTCTCCACCTCAGTTCATTTGGGAGCATGGACACATCTCAGCCTTCTACGAGTAGCTGTCTGAATACTCCAATTGAAAACGTAAGATAAATGCAAAAATTGAGAAATGCTATTAATAAACCTCATTAATTATGTATGATGCAATAAGTACTTAAAGATGGGTGCACATTAGGTACTCTTACTTTTAGTTATTCCTAAGTTAAATGCAAATTGGCACTTACTAGCATTTCTGTTTTGGGGAATATTACTTCCGTTAAAGTATTCATTCTCAATGGTATCTGTTTAGATTTATTTTTACTGAAAATGTGTGCTTTAACAGAAATTTTTGTAAGTTACTGGAATGATGCTTGAGTGACCTTTATGCATACAGGTTTGGCCATTTTAATTAAGGATATGCAGTAATTTCCCATATGCAGTTGTATAGACTTGTATAGATATACATTTCAAATGTGAAAAGAACAGGACAGATTTACAGATCATCCATATGTCTTACTGGTAATTGCATGCATTATGTAGCATTGGTATTCCAAAACTATCCATATGTACTATGTTATTTTGTAGTTATATATTTTTCTTCATTGATGGTTCTTAACAAAAGTCTTAGTACGATGTTCTTTTGCTGTGACAGATATTTCTTCAGTGATGGTTCTTAACAAAAGTCTTATAATCACTGGGTCAATATACAAAGGATCCATACTGTCTGTGACCTGCCTATGGATCCTGAGCTTTTAAGACAATTTCCATAAGTTCTTCAATTGTTACTTTGTGTCGCATTTTAATATAAAGGGCATACAGACTAATGTGGCATAATGCTTTTGGACCTCCATTCAACAGATATGTGATTCTAATCCCACAGACAGCATCTAAAGATATTGTGTTATTTTCATTTTAAAACTATTATGTATAAAGGCATTGTTGCAACTTTTTATATGTCACATTACAATTTGCCACTGACAGTGTTTTATAGAGTATTGCATTGCACAGGAATGCAGACTGTTTTCAATGACATTTGCTGTCCACATAATCATGTGCATAATGGGGCTCCCACAGGAATATGATCATGTGCATATTACTGTCTTTCAGATGGCCAGTCATCTTAGGGGCAATGAGTTCTTTCAGGAATATGACATTATACTCGATCAACAACATGGATGGAAACTCCTTGGCCATGCAATGAATACAGTTTGGAGAAATGAAGTGTGGACCAATCTTGCCAACATGATTAATGCTGTTGGAGATCATAAAATATCCCATGAGGCCTGTCAATGATACTGCACAAACATGATCTTCTGCACAGGTTAAGGCAATATGAGAGGTAAAGGGATGCCACAGGTGGTGGACCAACTTGACCCCCTCAATGACATCATACTATTTCTGGCCTTCCTGTATACAGCAGGCGGGTAGTAACAGACACCTAGGGGTAGAATAGAATCTGGAGTTCCATGCTGAACATGTAATCTTCCTTTTGATGACATAGTTGAGACTAGAGTATATCACTGCGTATTGCTGTTGCACGCATATTCATGTATTGTCCTTTTTGACGTACAGCAGCAGTATTGAAATGTGCACACAGATCCACAGAGATGACGATGAATGAAAGTTTAATGACATGTACTCATACAAATGCAGTATAGACAGAACAGTGCAACAAACATGTTTAATGCAGTCTGCATTAATATGCGCAGATCTATTTGCTTCTGAACAGCAGCCCTAACCTCATGTCATGACACTGCTGTTTACTGTTATATTGTTATTTCCCTAACATTGTACACTGCAGGTACATCCAGTGGGGGCCCAAGCCATGCAGATGCAAGAACAGAGAGACCAGGTATGTTACTGCAACTGTTTCTTAGTCTGCATCAATGTGTAGCACACATGTAATACATGACATCAATGTCACTGTTTTTCAACACAGGGCCATCTGGCCAATAGGCACAACAAACATCAAGTAAGTATATACAGGCCCTGTTACTTCATTGTATATATGTTGCTGTCAGTATTTTGTCGGCTAAATACATGGCTATGTTGTCTTTCTCTTTACTGTGAGATTTTGAATTTCACGGTTTTGTGTTTTCGTGGCTTTAAAGATTCAACTTTATAGCTTCGAAATACTGAATTTTGATATTTCAGTATTTCAAGAATATAAAGTGAATCAGGGAAATATACAGTTCTGTAAACCTTGTGCAGTGCAGTTCTCCACTTCATGGGGGTGGAGGGAAAATGGATGTAGTAATCCACATTGCTGCACATTGCTTCCATGAATTTTTCCAGGATGCAGCTGGCAGCTGTCTGTGACACTCCCACAATATCCTCCATGTATCTCTGAAATGACTCAGGTGGAAGTACACTGAGTTTGAGCCACACTTTGGTGTCAAAGGGGATTGGGTTTTCTTGCTGGGAACACACAGACATGTGTGGGGTACACATCTTACAGACAAACTGCACCACTTGTCTGTCTAGCCAGTATCTGTCAATTATTTGCTGCTCTGTCAACTGGTTTAGTTGCAGCCTAGCCCTGACTCTAACTGACTGCCTTCTGGGGCACACATTCCTTATTTATGGCTTGTATTACTGCAGCCTGTTGAAGTTCATTAACTACGGGTTGCATTTTTTTCTTTTGGTATTGCTGTAAAATTCAGCAGAATCCATAGTTGTAGGTTTTATTCCTTGAGGTCCATCAAATATACACCAAGGATTTCAGAAATAGCCTCGGTGTTGCAGTTTGTCGTATTTATTTTGGGATCAGATGGTCATGCGTGGAATCTGTAATTGTCCTATGCTGAGTAGCTAAGTAGTCTGTGTGCCTTCAGTGTGTCTTCTGAAACTGCATCCACAGCAGGTGTGCTGAAGTCTTCTTTCTGCATGCTGTGCTGTCCGTAAACAGTATTTTGCAAACGGAATTTGTCCCATAGATGTATAGATACATATATCTAGCCATCCACAATCCTTTTTCTCATTTTTACGCATGAGGTTGGGATATCATTTCAAGCAATGATGATCATCTAGAGCCAATATTCTCGCCACCAGAAGGCTAGTCCTGGTATACATATAAACTGCATATATATATATATATATATATATATATATATATAAATATATTATATATATATATATATATATATATATATATATAAATATACATATGTGTACCAATGTACCAACAGCAGTGGGGAAAGGGCATATTAACTGATTCCCTCTGTACTGCAATCCCATAGTGAAAAAGCCAGTACATTTCTATCAACTGATTTTTGATCAGTTATATTGGCTCTTTCACATGTCAATCAAACAGACTCATTGACTTTGCTAAGTATTTTAATAACATTATCTTCTATGTATCTAATTGCACCTATAATGCTTCTAAATGAGAGAAAGATGTTAGGCAATTTTAGGACCAGAATCATATTAATACTGATAAACATAACAATAGCCTGGATACCGTATACAAACAGGATATACTTAATACTGACAGTCATTATCTTTGTATTTATGGGAAAATAGTGTGTGCACACACAAATCTGTGAGTTTTATATCCTCTCTTTTCTCCCTTTCCACAATGTTCTATAACGTGGAACATTTGCAGTATGGCAGTTCAGCTTCCCCTAGAATCCAGGAAAGAAGCTTCTATTTTTTTGAAAAACAAAAGAAAAATTAATTGAGCAAAATGATTTCTTTCTCCAATGATGTATAACTCAATCAGCCAATCAATACAAAGAGATATAAATGTTCAATGCATTCTTTCCAAAATAATTTTGCCATAATCACATTATGTTTATCATGGAAAGAAGAACAAAACCACATTTACTTTTAATATAGTTTGCATTTGTGTGTTTTTGTTTGTACATTTACTTATTTCTTTTATTTTGCTTCTTATCAGGGCAGTTGGGCTGGTTCAAAAAACATTTTTTAGCACGAGTGGGACAAAGGCTTATATGTACTGAATTACAAATTAGAAAGTTTATCAACTTTGTCAAGTTGGTGCAAAACTTAAATATGATAGTAACACTGGCAATGTAACAAACTTATTTAGTTAATACTACAACTGCAGAAAACCATACTCCTACAGAACTGCAACTTTAACACTAATAAAAAGTTGCACAGGCTTAAAGACATTCATCTTTAATAACAGGGATGTTAAGCAAAAAAAAGGAGACGTCAGAATTTAATCCTTCAGTTCTAGATAAAGGAGCAAATATCATAGTGATTTCAGGGTAAAGGTTTCTATCTGAAATGCCATGGTTTGTGGTTCAGTCCTTACTTGCAGTCACTATGTGCAATTTCCTTGTTCCCTTTAGATCTAGATGCTGCATTTACTATAGCCCTTGTGGCAGTTGTCATGATTAAACAGAGTTCAAAAAAGACAACAAAACTTACCCTGTGATCCAGTAAAGGTATTATACATGTAATCAATGCAAACTAAAGCTGGCACCACAGTAACCTTCATAGCAATACCTGTACTTGTCTGTTTTGCCGCCTTCTTTTTTTCTGTTTCAGTTCTTTTGGCAGAGTATTACAGCAAAAAGCATTGTAAATATGAACTAGTTTTAACTTGAATCTTACCACTTGTAAATATATTGAGGCAACAATATCTGCTTCCAATGTTATAATCTCTTTTGCTAGAACTTAAACTGAAATATTTTTTGTTGTACACAGTTGTGGGCTAAGTAGTAAGTCTGATTTAAATCACTCCAAATTGACAAAATTTTAAAGACAAAATGCTTATATTTTGGTAAAATTGCTAAAATAGGAAAGAATGATGCATACTATTTTATAGGGAGTAATGGCACTCTATATGGCTCACATGCAAATCTTTTTGCAAAACAATAATGTTACTGAATGAGAAAGGAACAGTTACTGAAATGTAGAATGGGGTATTGAGTGACCATGCACCTGAATGAAATGATCTTGAAATGTAATCTCAATTATACTTGTGATACTGTTTTTCTTCATAGTGAATACTAAATTATAAACTATTATCACACAACATGACTCAGTTTTCTCTGGATGCAACTTAAGCATGGGTGTTGTAAACAAACTGCTTATTTCTCCCAAGGTGTACTAATTAACATTTATTGCACTTAAGGGAGAGCTTGCTATTATAGGCCCAGTTCAAAAGATCTGCTAACTGTGCCTGAAATAATTCAGCATCTGCCTCATTAGTTACAATAGCTGCTCTGAGCCTTAGCTATGATCTATAAATATTTCCATTCTAAGAAGGCCATCCTCATATGCATTCATTTTATATCCTCAACTGGAAGAATAAACTAAGCAGTGCTAAAAATTTTGCATAAAATAAGCATACAGCACAGATGTGAATTTCTTACTGGCATATTCGAAAATGAATGCTGACTTTTTCCTTCTAAAGGAACATGTTAGAGTTAACCTTCCACTGCCACAATCAGAAATAAATGGCATAAATTAGTCAGCCCCTTATAGCCCACTGCAAGGGATTGCAATGCAGTAATACGGCTATTAAACAAATCTTGCTGAACAGAAATGAAAGAAGAGAGAATGAACTTTGTTAATGAAGGTTTGTTAGCAGAAGGCCATTTAGGGAAGCACAAGGCACATTTAAATCAAAGTAGGAAACTCATAGTGGCACTGTGATGCAATTTTAGCTTTTGCTAGCTTCACTTACTTTAAACTAGCTTCCATTCATAATTTAGCATGCAGCTTAAGTGTTCATAAGAAATGTAAATTCATAAAACTATAATGCTTTCAATGGGCAGGATAATCACTGATGATGGGTTATTAAAACAGTATAGAGATTAGTGAAATATGAGATATCTCATGATGAAAAAAATAGTCATATTAATTGACAATACACATATCTTTCAATCCTGAATGTTATTTTTTTCATGCAAAATACCATATAGGGTTCTTTTCTCTCACAAGCTTTCATAGCTGTTCCCCTCAGTTGGATTGCTTTGCTTGGGATGTGACAATTCTAACTTATGTACATGGGAGCTTAATTTATTAGAACAAGTATTACAACCCTTTCTTGATATGGACGAATCAAACATGTAAGCAGGAACTGGAGAGTTGAAGAGATATCTCTTAAAACACCAATAATTTTGACAGGTCATATCCAAGAAAGTACCATTTCTGACTGAGACAGTGGCTCCTGGATATATTTTTAACATCAACATACAGATACATCATTGAAGTGGCACAGCATAGCTTATGCTCAGCATGTTAAGGCATTACTTACTGATAATGAGTCACTTTCTCCCATGTAAGAGCAACGCTGGAGGAAGTGGGGGAAAACTTATAACACTGGAGGTCGGGTTGTAGCTTCCTAAACTTCTCGCTTTTATTATTTTTTAATCAATGCTGTCTCAACACGTGCTGTTTGAATGTGATATGTATATGACAAGCTATCATGATTTCCAAATTGTAAGGATATGGATGTTCCTATTGCTCAATATTGTGGGAACATGCAAGCCAAAATTAGAAATACCTCAGTGCTACAGTCAGAGTGATCCTCACCTGTATTCAGTGGAGCTGATCAGTTATAAACAACAAGTTAAGTTTACACCTGAGCCTAGCTCTAAGAGAAGGTCCTTTAAGAGATTCTCATTACATTCCATGTAGCCTAAACTGCATAGAAACTTGTAGGTATCCTTTATGTTTAATTATGTTTGCAGGAAGGTTTTCACAAGTTTCCATTTACTTTTCTTCTTTTTCTTCATGTTCCATTGATAAGTACTGTTATTATTTATTATTTTATTTATTTTTATTTTATTTATTTGCAGTTTATTTTCCAGGATAGCCCACTGGGCCACATGAGCCCATTTTCAATGGAGTCCTAGGGAGAAAAGCTACAGAAAAAGTACAAATACATAGCAGATAGAGCAGTAAAGATATTGGTACAAAAACATTTTTGTGGTACACAAATTCTAACAAACAATACATTTTTATATTTTTGGATTTTTACAACATTGTAGTACACAATTCTGATAGCTAGCAGATTGGTAATATAGCAGATCAAACACACAGATTTTTTTTTGGGGGGGGGCAATCAGTGGAGTTTTGTTTGGATGTCTGTAAAAGATCTAAGGCTGGAGAGTTCCTAGGAGACAATTTTAGGTGCCAATGACTGATTAATATTAGGCGAAGTATAATCAGGGGTTAGGTGGGGTGAGAGCATGATCGTATCCATCGTGAGGTATGATGTGCATGCAACAAGGTTTTAAACACAGAAAGGCTGTTAATGGTACGAATGGGAGTTGGGAGAGAGTTCCAGAGGCAAGCTAAAGAGAAGGACATCAGGTGATTACCAGATGGATGTGTAGGTTTGTGCAATTTAATAAGGTTTTGAGAATTAGATCTGAGAAGTCGATTTGGGTTGTGCATTGTGAAGGTGTATGCAAGGGAGGTGCATAGAGATGGTTTATGTATAAGCTTATGAGCTTGGATAAGTTGTGTATACGTAAGGAAATGTCTCAGTTCTAGCCAGTCTAGTTGGTGAAGGGAGTTGCAGTGTTGGGCGGTGGCTCTATGACCTGTAACAAATTTGGATATTTTGTTATAGCAGGATTAGAGTTTGGTTTTAAGGGAAGATTGCAGGTTGGTGGGGATGGATACACTATATAAAAGGGATGGGATAAGGTATGTGTTGGCTAGTATGGTCCTGGTGGAGGGAGAGATGAAGTGTCTATGACAGTAGAGCATACCAAGTTTTATATGAGGTTTTTTTTTATATTGAAATATACATGCTTGTCAAATTTTAGTTGGTCGTCAATTATTATACCTAGTAATTTTGTATCTGATACTATTTCTAGGGAAGTGTTGTTTTGGCTGATGATTGTGAAGGATTTTTTTGTCTAAGGAGGCAGTTTTGGAGGCATTAAAGATCATGAGTTTTGTTTTGGTTGCCTTAACGGCCAGATGATTGTTGAACATCCACTGCTCGGTGGAAGAGAAGGTGGCTTGTGTTAAATAGTTAAGAGTAGTGAGGGAAGGGGAGGAACAGATTATAGTGGAATCGTCAGCATATTGAATGAGGCTACAGTTTGAAATGGCTTGGTGGAAGTCATTTATAAATATATTAAATAGTAGGGGGCCTAAAATTGAGCCTTGGGGGACACCTGTGGTTGTATTCAGGAAGGGAGAGATAGCTTATTTCCATTTGACTGCCTGCTGTCTGTTTGTGAGGTAGCTTGAGAACCACTGGATAGATGAAGATGATAGGTTAAGTTTTGAGAGTTTGTTAAGAAGAAATGTGTGAGAGATGGTGTCAAAAGCTTTTGAGAGGTGGCTGGAATCTTGGGCTTTGTTGATTGTTTCTAAGAAGGCAAGGAGGGCAGTGGAGGTACTATGAGCTGGTCTAAAACCATGCTGTGTATTGGTGAGAAGCTGGTTATTGATGAGATAGGGTAGAAGTTGTTGGTGTACACATTTTTCGAGTAGTTTGGAAATGGGAGATAGGATGGCTAGAGGGCGAAAGTTTGTAATATCATGGTTGTTAGTACCTTTGTGGAGAGGGATTATGAAAACTTTCTTCCAGAGTTGAGGGATGTGACATTCTAAGATGGACTGGTTGATTAGAATAGAGAAAGGGAAAGCAATTGCATCTGCAGTTACTTTTAAGAAGTAGGGGGGATGTCATCTGGGGCATTGGAACCTGGTTTTAATTTTAAGAGTAGTCTTTTTATAGTGGTTGTAGGGATGGGATTGATGGAAAAAGGTGGGGGTTGAGGGGAAGAGGTATATGGGGAGGAAGGGGTGTTGGCTGGTTAGAGGCTGTTGATTATTTGGTGAAGGATGTTGTTAATTTGCTGATGGAGTCAATGAAAAGGGAATTAAATTGGTTTGCAAGATCCATATCAGATGCATGTGGGTTAGGGCATGGGTTTTCTGATTTACCAGGGTTTAGGAGGGATGAAATTCCCTTCCAGAATAGTTTGGGATTTGTATTGTGATTGGTTTGAAGGGTAGTGAAATATGTTTTGCGGTCAGAGACTACAAGTTTTTTGACTCTATTGTGCAACGTTTTTTATTCTGTGAGGGTGGTAGAGGTTTTCATTTTTACATGGAGTGTCCAGGCTTTATTGCAAAGTCACATGGTAGCTAGAGTATTTTTGGATAACCAGGGTACGGGATTGCTTTTTATGCATTTAGTTTTCAGTGGGGCAAAAGAATTAAGTAGTTTTTTAAAGGTAGTGTTGAAGTGGGAGAGGGCTTTGTCTAGAGGATGGGTTTTTAGGGGGTTCCAATTGGTATTTCTTAGTGCATTTGTGAAAGATTCAGGATTAAAGTTTTTTAAGCATCGGGTAGAGATGAAGGAGTGGGATAGATGGGTGGTGGAGGGGAGGTGATGGGCAAATGTAGGGAAATGGTCAGCTAATGGTTCAGGGAGAATGCCACTATTGGAGATATTCTGAGGGTGAGACACTAAGATCCAGTCTATGGTGCTTCCAATTGAGGAGTTCTTTGTGGGTCTTGTGGTACAATTTATTAGCTGGGTGATGTTATATAAGTTAATATTAAGTGGATTAGTGGGAGATTGGATAGAGGCCCAGTTTATGTTAACATCGCCCAGGATTATTGTTTCATAGGCAACGTTGGATGAGATGCAGGAAAGAATGTCTTCAAGGGATGAGACATTATCTCCTGGGGGGAATATAGAGGGAGAGCACAAATATGAGCTTATGCTTATTAAGGTGAAGTAGAGCAGGTATCATTTCAGCGTTACTGAATTTAGGGAAAGGTTTGGTATAGGGGGTTACTAGGAGGGATGAAGAGTATAAGAGTGCTACTCCGCCTACTTTTATATGTGTTCTATAATTTGTAATTATGTGATAGTTAGGTGGTATGAGCTCAGAATCCATTTTATGGGGCTTAAGCCAGGTTTTGAAGATGGAGAGAATATCTGGTTCGTTATATAGAAGCCAGGCGTGGAGGTTAGGAATTTTATTACAGAGGCTCTGAGTATTTAAGGCTGTGAAATGAAGAGATTTATGAGTTACTTCAAAAGGGAGGGCTTGAGTGGTCTTGTCAGGGATGGAGGGGTGCCAAGGTTTGGATGGATGTCTCCTGAAAGGAATATGGAGATAAGGTGATGTAGGAGATATTTTCTTAGATATGGCTAGTTAGTGAGGTTAATGAGTTTTGTGGGTGTTTGGCAAGTGTAGTTGGAGGTATTGTGGCTAGTTAGTACTCTATAAGGGAAAAGCATGGTGATGTTGATGTGGAAGAGACAAGGGGATATATATATATATATATATATATATATATATATATAGGGCTATATGTGTTGTTTGCATAGTAAAGGGTAATGGTATGATATTGGGGGAATGATGTATGCCATTGGGTTGGGTTAGGTAGTTTAAATAAATAAGGGTTGTTAGAAGTAGTAGTTGATTTAGCAGGCACAGTATTTTACGGGACATGGTTTTGGTTGAGGGGCAGAACATTGTTAATTTGAGTTAGGGTTTATTTTAGGAAGTATGATATAGGGGTAGTGGTAGTTGGATTTTTAGATTGGTTGATATGTGTAGGTGATGTATTAAGAAGGATGGGGTTACTTGCAGATGTATGGATTATGGGTGGGGGTGGGATTATAAGTGGGGGTGGATATTCTGATTGGATGGAATTTGAGTATGTGGGAATGGTTGGTTAAGTACAAATGTGGATGCTGTGAGGGTGGGTGAGATTTGGGGGTAGGGTAAGGAAGTGGAGTGAGTCCGAAGGGCGAACGGAGCAGGTAGAGCCAAATGAAAGAAATGCAGGACAGAGAGAAAAAACAATCAGTAGGGAGTAAAGGTAAGTTCTGAGTACATGTGAGCAAGGGAGGTAAGAGGGAGAGTTCAGTAGTGTTATAAGGGAAAGGATTTAAGAGTGGTTTGAACTGATGGAGGAGTAATGAGGAGTGACTAGGGAATGGCAGTTTTATTCTAGTGAGGGTGAGGAATAGAGAGAGGTAGAAAGTTACAGTGGGTGAAGATTACCACCTGGTGGCCAAGTCCTGCAATAGTAGGAGTGCTAGTCACAAGAGGGGTAGATAATAAAAGAATGAAAGAAAGCCTGAAAAGTTGAAAAAAAGAGAGGCTGTGATTAGGCTGGTTTAGGACGGCTCAGAGGTGGGAAGGGTATGGCTGCTGGCTGTCCTAGCAGAGAGTGTTTAAAGGCCACCTAGCAAGTTATTAAAACAGCAACACAAAGTAAAGTGGGAGAAACATCATTGGCACATAATTTCTATGGGATCCTTAGTGAGTTCAGTTAGGTAGAAGATTTCCCTATTTCTGTTAGAGGTTGAGGCAAGAGGGTATGGCAGATAATTGATTCTTAAATGTCCAGCAACTACAGTCGAGTTGTTTGAAAATATGTCGGCTGGAAAGGGCAGGAAGCTAGGGGAAATATAATAGAGAGATAGGTTGTGTAAAAACAAATAACAATATAAATGCTTGAATAAAGTATGGTTAGTACAGCAAAAATATTTGAACAACACAGTAAATCAGGGGTAATTCTAAACAAAATAGCTGAGAACAACTTGGTATATATTATGTTGATGTTGTTAGTGTTCATAGGTTCATAGGTAGGTACTAGGCTATCTGCCCGAGGGCATTTATAAGCCTAGCCAGAATGTGTCGGCTTTCGCCACCCCATTGATTAATTAACTGAGCCTCTGTCAAGCAGAGCCAATGAAGTGATCCCAGTGGTGTACTTTCTGTTACCCATCCACTTGTCAAGGATTCTCTTGAAGAGTGTTAGTGAGGGGCTCTGCCTAACGTAGTTAGGAATTTTGTTCCAAAGCATGGGGAGTCTCTCTGACAGGAATCTATCCCTCCAGCATGTTCTATTTATTGTTGTGGTGAGGTTTAGCTCACTAGAGCACGTGGCTCGCAGTGACTTGGATTTCTTTAGATGGAGCATGTCCATCAATTCTGAGTTGGACATGGCTTTGTAAGTCAGGCAGAGATCACCTCTGAGTAAGCGATATGCCGTTGAGTACAGCCAGAGTTTTTTCAGTCGGGCTGCATAGGACATATGTTTGAGGCCAGTAATCCTCTTGGTGAGGTGCTTTTGTAGTCTTTCAAGCTGTTGGAAGTGTCTTGTGAGGTACATCCCAAATGGGGCATTGTACTCTATGATGGGTCTGATGAGTGACGAGTAGAGGGGTACTATAACCGCTTTCTTTCTAGATGCGAACCCCTTAGTAATTAGATGGGCCACATAGAAGGATTTCCTAACTACTTTGGCAATATGATTGTCAAAGGAGAGATTACTATCTACCTTGGTCCCCAGATCTCTTATTACCTCTTCTGTATTAAGGCGGCTGCCGCCTATGTGGTAATTCATGGGTGTTTTGTTTTTCCCAAACAGGATGACTATGCATTTTTTGACATTTAGCTTGAGGCCATGACTTTGACACCAGGTGTCTGTCTCAGTAAGGCCTTTTTGGAGGATATCTGTGTCAGCCGGAGAGTCAATTATGGCTCCCAGTTTGCAGTCATCGGCGAACTTGGTTAGCTATAGTTCTCCTGTGTTTGCCTGTACTTCTGAGAAATATATGCCAAACAGTAGGGGTCCCAGAACTGAGCCTTGCAGGACACCACTTGTGACTGGTTTAGAGTCAGACCTGAAGCCCGCTATTCTTACCATGTGAGTTCTGTCTGTAAGCCAGTTGTCAACCCATCTTGTGACGTAGGGGTTTATGTTCAGGCTGGTGAGTTTTTCTATAATACCCAAGTGAGGAATGGTGTCGAACGCCTTGGCAAGATCAAGGTAGGCTGCGTGAACCACCTTTCCCTCATCTCTGGCCTTGGTAACTGTCTCAAAAAAGTCAACCAGGTTTAGTAGGCATGATCTGCCCTTAACAAAGCCGAACTGGGTTGGGTCAAGTGTTTGGAGGTTCCCAATGTCTTTGTTAATGAGTTCCATGATGATGCGCTCCATAGCCTTGCAGACCAGGCTAGTCAGGCTTTGTGGAGCAGAATAACCACTGCTGTGCGCCATTCTATGGGCACGTAGCCTGTGGAGAGGCTGAGGTTGAACAGCGTGTTTAGGTGGAGGGTTAGTTCGTTCTGTAGTTCGTGCAAGACGCAGCCTGGAACACCATGTGGCCCCATTGATGCTGTGTTTTTTGCTTTTGAAAGGGCTGTTTTCACCTGTGCTTCTGTGATTTCCAGGACACTACACTTTTCTGGTATTAGTGTTGTTAGAAAAATATGTATTAGTAATATGCTTAGTGCATTCGAGGTTTAAAAAGGGTTAACACATTTATTCTATTTCACACTGCATAAATCTTCACGAGCTGCAGAAGCATTCCAATCCTGTTATGTCATGAAATATGTGCAGCTATGATCTCTGCTTATGCTTTGGAAATTTACAGGGAAGCATTCAATTTCTGCTAATGTCAGGGAAATAATAATAGATGTCTCACTTCTACTAATGTCATGAGATTTAAACAAAGAGTTATTGATTGTCTGCTTATGCTATGGGAAAATACACAGCTGCTGGAGCTATTGATAATGAAGACAAAGGCTGTTTGAAAATATAAACCGTAATCAGCATTTACTTGTACCTAAGCTAGAAAAGTACCTTAAAATGTCACATATGTATTAGAGCTGCACAATTGAAGAATAGAAAGCTTGTAGTGGGCTAAAATAAACAGCCCCCAAGGTCAGGTTGTTTTTCTCAAATGTTTTTCATAAATCCAGTCATGTCAGCAGGAAATCCAAGTAACATTTTCTATATAACACATAGTGAGTTTTAAATCTGAACATGTCAGCAGGAAATCTGAGTAACATTTGCTGTAGAACAATACAGAAAGCTGTGTCTAACTACGTTAACCACAAAAAGTAACATTTTATATAACAGTATAACAGAAGCATACTGTCTGCTAGTAATTAGGCAAAATCCTGTATTTGCATGTTTTTGTCTCCTTGCTGCAAGTAATAAAAGGTGCCATACCTGAACCTTACGTGAATTGGTCTTTAAAGTTTTTTCCTTTGACAGATTGGTCCTTCGAGCCGGAAACCCTCACTTTGCCTCGGATCAGACGGGCCGAGTGGTTGAAACCGTACGGGGAAAAAAACAAATCTGTTCTTCTTATTTGAAAAGCCCTCCGACTGAATTGCTGTGCAAAAGAGGCCACCCACTTTCTGATCTGTGACTGAAGGACGGGTCTCCACGAACCAGGTGATCAATCACGAAGGCTCAGGTAAGGTGAATCTACTTTTTTCTGTTTTAAATCAGGGACTAGATTTGTATTGTTTTTGTCAAAACTGTATTTTTTATGTCAGGGACAGAAAAGATTACTGTCTTGTCATAGATCAGGAGAAACAGAATAGGTAGGCAGTCATGCTAAAGAGACTATAACAAAATCGGTGGTGCCAAGTTAAAAATAAGAGAAGTTACATAACGATTAAAAGGGTAGAACAAAATGGGTAATAATTGCACAAAAAGACCCCAAAATCCTCCTTTAACTGAAGACACAAAATACATGCAGTCGCAGCGAGCTGACAATATTAAATACTTTTCAAAATGGGTTAATAAGTATGAATTCGATGGTAAATTAGAAAAATCCTCGCTTATCAAACTTGTCAAACAGCTCAAAACTGATTCCAAAGGTGGGGTTAAAAGGCAACGCCAATTAGGAATTCCTCAGGCACACAGGTGGATTGAGGAAGTAAACCGTATGGAACAAAACAACAATTCAAAAACAATGTTTTTAGATAAGGAAGACAATAACTTAGTAATAGGGTCGGCCCCTCCACCTCCCTTACCAGAAAGAACAGGTTAGTCCACTCCCGCGATATCCTGTTGTCACTGAAAATAGAGACATTACAAAAACAAAACCATTTATTAGAGATCCCATCGGGACCAGGTCTCGAACACGGGCAGGTAACTCAAATGAAAGCATTGAGTTATATCAAATGATTAAGAGTTCACGATCTATGAGTGAAAAAGAAATATGCCCACTCATAGAAGTACCTAATCCTCAGGCAGGGCAAGATGGTCAGGACCCAACTATTTTAGTGTATAGACCCTGGACTCCGGAATATATCCGGAAAGCCACTGAGGGAATTCCCCATCCAAAAGTTAATTTTAGAAAGTTCTCAGAAGATTTACAAGGAATGAGGCTAAGTTATAATTTAAATGGAGAAAAGGTAGAAAAAGTAGTTAGACAAATTGTGGGGCCAGATTGGCACATAATTAGTGGCAACTGGAATCCCCGTGACGCTGCACACAGACCCCTCCCACATAGCAGCGCAGAACTAGACAACAAAGTAAAAGGTCTTACAGACTGCATCTCTGAGAAATGGAAGCCTAGGGCAGACTGGACTTGCATTAATCAATGCATCCAACAAGAAGGTGAAACTGTTGACCGATATTATGCCAGATTATTAAAATGTTTAATAACCACTGTGGAATGCAGGTTCCTGAAGATCAGGCACAAAATTCCCCATATGAACAGCAGTTAAAAAATGCATTTTTAAAGGGCAGTATTGCACCCATAAGCAGTTTTATTACAAAACACATAGTATATCATCGTATAAGCAGGTTACAGTCATTACTTGAATATGCTAGGTATGCCAAAAGGCATTTTAATAGCAAAAAGTAAAAGAAAGCTCAAGTATTTTCTGTAGAAGATGGAGCAGAAGTTTATGTAGTACAGTCCGGGAAAAAGGGCAAGAAAAATGCACAGGGAAACAAACAATCTGATCAGCGATCAGAGGACTTTAAAGGGTGAAAGAAAAGGGGAGAATGTTTTAAATGCAGTAAAAAGGGACACTTGGCAAGGGATTGCAAGAAAAACATGAAGGCAACCATGGAAGACAAGGAGGGTGAGGACTGACTATATGGTAGTCAGGAATCACTAGAAGGGGATAGCGAAGAAAATACAAATGAGAATGTGATAGAGGGAGTAGAGGATGTGACAGAAGAGATACAGGAAGTGCAGGAAGTTACTGACAGTAAAGAAAATGAAATATTACACCTAGCTTTATTGAGCTCAGAGCTCTATTTAGCGGACACAGAACCAGAAGTTGCACTCTTGGTAGAAGGGAGGGATGGCAAATTCTTGTGTGACTCAAGGGCATCACGAACCCTGATACATCCCCTCCAAACTGCCAGAAAACACAGAGTCACCTGATTACATACTGGTAAAAGCAGCTAATGGACAGCTGTATCGGGAGCCCCTCTACCGTAACATTGCAATAACTGATCCTGTTTCAGGAATGACTCAAAAAAGCAAAATTGTTGTTTCTGCAAAATGCCCAGTAAACGTCTTGGGAAAGACCTTATGCAGCTATTCGGTATAGCAGTAGTCCCAACCATGCAGGGTATGAAAGCACAGCGAAAATTGATACCTTTACAGTGCAATCGGAGGGTAAAATGTTTTATTGGTACAGCCAGAACTTGGTTACGACTGGTCCAGGGACTGTGACCGAAGAATTAATGAATGTAGCCATCAGCAAGTTCCCCTCCCTTGACATTGATAAGCAACACCTGTTGCACCTTACCCTGTATTATTGTAACACACCAGGACCTGATAAGGAATATGAGCAAGAATTGTTTAGAAAACATGCAAACAGATTGATATT
The DNA here is from genome assembly GCF_019279795.1 of Protopterus annectens. Lineage (NCBI taxonomy): Eukaryota > Metazoa > Chordata > Ceratodontiformes > Protopteridae > Protopterus > Protopterus annectens. The sequence continues at coordinate 1,657,564,475 of NC_056743.1, forward strand.
ACGTAATCTGTACTGGGACACAGAAGGGAACAGTGTAGCCAGCTGTTCATTGCCCCAGGAGTTCTTTACACATTATAAATCTAATCAATTACCACATGTTAGCTTAACCAAGAACAAAAACATAGAATGGGCAGACCTAGGAGAAAACTTCACGAGATGGGAGAAACAGACAGAATCAGAACTGTCAGAGCAGGGAATACAAATACAGAAGCTGAATTGAATAACTCAGACCCACCCAGCCACGCACTTGCAGTCTAGCAAGGACAGCTGATTAGCACTCCTATTAAAGGAGGAAGAGAATGCCTTACAGAATATATCAGAAACTCTCTGGTCAACAGTGGTACCAGTAACTTTCATGCCAAAGTCAGTATTCGGACCACAAAAACGACAGTATCCCTTAAGAAAAGATGCAGAGGCAGGAATCAAACCTATTATAGCAGCTTTACTTAAGGAAGGGATACTGGTGGAATCTCCTGATTCACCATGTAACACACCCTTATTTCCTGTTAAAAAAACAAATGGAGAATGGCGTATGGTCCAAGATTTACAAGCTGTAAATGACGCAGTAATACCAAGGGCACCTACAGTGCCAGACCCACACACCCTGTTGAATGATTTAAAACCTCAACAGAAGTATTTTCCTGTGGTAGACATTAGCAATGCATTCTTTTTGATACAGATACACCCCGACAGTCAGTATTAGTTTGCATTCACATTTCAGGGGAAAAGGTATACATATATGTGACTACCACAGGGATATTGTGAAAGTCCAACAATATTCTCGCAAGAAATGGCAAGCAACTTGGTGGGATTTACCCCACCAAGAGGCATTCAGATTTTACTTTATGTTGATGACATCTTGCTGGCGGCCCCCACCCAGCAAGATTGTAGAAAAGATACCATAGTGCTATTACGATTTTTAGCCACTGAAGGACATAAGGTAAACAAAAATAAACTACAGCTTTGGAAAAAAGTCAAATACCTAAGATATGTAATATCCAAGGAAGGTAGAACATGTGGATAGAAAAGTAGCAATTTTGCAAGCACCAAAACCCACTACCAAGAAAGAAATGATGTCCTTTCTGGGTACAACTAATTTTTGCTGGAGCTGGATTCCAAACTATGCCTTGGAATCTGCACCTCTGACTGACCTGATATATAAGAAGCCTATGGCAGCACAAGATTTGTTACAATGGACACCAGAGGCAGAATCTGCTTTCTGCAAACTGAAACAGTTAATAGCATCCTCATTAGTTCTGGGATTACCAAACTACCATAAACGTTTTTTCCAAACTGTAGATTGTAAGCAAGGTTATATGACATCAGAGTTAACACAACAGCAATGGGACAAGCAACGCCCCATTGCTTACTATTCATCACAACTAGACCCAGTGGCATGGTCCTTACCTCACTGTGTACAAGCAGTAGTTGCAGCTGCAATGGCAGTACAGGCTTCGGCCTCAGTAGTCTTATTCCACCCTCTCACTTTGAGAGTGCCTCGTGCAGTCACGATTATTTTACTGCAAGAGAAGGTAGCATATCTTTCCCCTGCTAAGCATCTTTCCTGTATGACCATATTGTTGAACTAACCTCACATGACAATTGAACGATGCACGACTTTGAACTCTTCTACCTTGCTCCCAACCCCTGCAGATGGCACACCACACCGCTGCCTGCAGGTAATTGAACAAAAGACACTGCCTAGAAAAGATCTCACAGATGTCCCCTTGGACAATGCCGAGGTGACATACTACGTGAATGGTTCATGCAAAAGGGGTCCTGCAGGACAGAACCTAGTAGGATATGCAGTAGTTTCTAATACTGAGATTATAGAAGCAAAACCTTTACCACACAACTTATCTGCACAGACAGCAGAACTGATTGCTTTGACACAGGCATATACCTTAGCAAAGGGTAAATGTGTAAACATTTTTACTGACAGCCAGTATGCTTTTTCTACTGTACATGTTTTTGCGCAACAGTGGAAAAACCGAGAAATGATAACATCTACTGGCAAACCTATCAATCATGCACAGTTTATTTTAGATCTTTTAGAATCTATTCAGTTACCTCAGAAAGTAGCCATTTGCAAATGCACAGCTCATACCAAGCAACAAGATAGATTTCAAAAGGTAATGCGAGAGCTGATACAGCTGCAAATCAAGCAGCTTCAGAAGTATTTCTTTTAAACGAGGAACTACAGCCCTCTGAGATTTTAAACTTAGAAATGTTAAAGACAATGCAGACACTCACTACGCAAGCTGAAAAACAAAGATGGGTAAAACGAGAAGCAATTCTCGAAAAGGGGCTATACAGCTCTAAAAAAGAGAAACCAGTACTACCATCTAATTTGTTTAAATATGCAGCTTTGTTGAGCCATGAGCAATGCCATGTCTCAACAGGGGGGATGGTACAGCTGGTAAACTGAGTGTTAACAACATATGGATTTACAAACTACTCTAAAAAATTTTGTTTGATGTGCCAAATTTGTAACAAACATCATGCACAAGGGGTGTTAAAGCCCAAGCAAGGGAGTTTCCCTACACCACCATGTCCGTTTCATACTATCTGTATGGATTTCATAGAATTGAACAAATGTGAAAATAAGAAGTATTGTCTTGTCATTGTAGATATGTTTTCCAGATGGGTGAAAGCCTTTCCAACCAAAAATCCAGATGCAGCCACAGTAGCAAAAGTTCTTGTCAAAGAAATCATCCCTAGATTCAGCATTCCAGAAAGGATCTACAGTGACAACGATACACACTTTGTAAACCAAACCATACAACAGTTAAGTAAGCATTTTGGTATCTGTTTAAAAAATCATTGTGCATACCATCTGCAATCTGCAGGGCTAGTTGAGAGGCATAATGGAATATTAAAGAATAAATAAAGAAAGTTAATAGCAGAAACAGAAAAGAATTGGGTGTACTGTCTGCCCTTGGCACTGTTGAGAATGAGAAATGTTCCAACTGCAAAAGGATTGACTCCTTTTGAAAAACTTTTTGAAAGGGCTTATTATATACCCCAGTGGAAACCTCTCATGCCCACAGACCAGGAAGCTAATATCATTATAAATAAAACTTTTTTTGATTTATTTTCCAAGGGTTTTGGTTTTATTCCCAGACAGAGAACCAATATTTTTAGACTACTTGTGGACATAAAACTATTTATTAGAAAGAAAAATTTAGAGCTGTTTTTCAATGGGAAAAGAAACAATATTGAAAGTGATTGTTTGAAACGTAGTAGCACATTTAACCCACCATTACACCCTCAACTTAGAAATTTTGAATTAAAGGTTGAAAGGGAATTAAGAACAAATTTGAACCAACAATATGTACATTCAAATTTAACCCCTGCCGAATTGGAAATTTTGAAGGACATCAGTAACAATAGGAACGTAAGGGTTATGAAACCTGACAAGGGTGGGGGTGTAGTGCTAATGGATAGTATACAATATGAAGGGAAAATGATGGAAATTCTCAACAACACTGATAAATATTCAAGAGCATCCATCAATGAAATTAACATATCATACAAAAAAATACAAGTAATATTGAATGATTTGCTATTAGAAGGTTCAATTGATATGGAAATATACAAATATTTACATGTAGAGAAGCCTAAAGTACCTTGCATTTTTGGAATTCCAAAAGTGCACAAAAACCCACATGACCCACATTTGAGACCTATAGTCTCAGCGGAGGGTTCTGTGACGGCACCACTAGCAAAATTTGTGGACTTAAAGGTAAATTGTATTTTGGAGGGAAATAATAATGTATTACAAGACTCCTGGAATTTTTTTGAGGAAACTGGAATGTTCTTTGTTTAGTGATAATGTAGCATTTGGTACATTAGATGTGGTGGACCTTTTTACAAGTATACCACATGGTGTTGGTATGGAGTGGTTTGAAGAAATGTTAGTGGACAGTAAAAAAATTTCCCATAGGGATTTTAGAACAATTTTAACTCTTATGGAAATAGTGTTGAAAAACAACTACATATTTTTTCAAGGGGAATATTTTAAGCAAGAAAAAGGTTTTGCTATGGGGGCACATTGTGCTCCCACATATGCCAATATTATAATGGCATATTTGGAAAATAAATACCTTGTAAATTCACCATACCATGGTTATTGGACACTATATAGCAGATGTTTAGATGACCTATGCTTTTTGTGGAAGGGACAACAAGAAGATTTTGATAAATTTGTACAATATGTTAATAGTACAACCAACTTTTTGGAATTTACTAACAACTATAACCAACATGTATTAATTTATTTGGATGTCCACATTAAGAAAAACGATGGTCATTTTACATCTAAAATTTACAGAAAAGAGACTTTTTCAAATTCTTACTTACACTACACCAGTTCTCACCCACCTCATCAGAAGAGAGGTGTAGTGAAGGGACAACTGGTACGTTTGAGTAGGATGACCTCGGATGATGGAATTTTCTTGAGTGAGGTTGGTGCACTCCGAGAATTATTTCTAAATAGAGGTCACCCCAAAGAACTTTTTGATAAAATTTCAGATGAAGTGAATGTAAATAGGAGGGATAAATTTGCTCCAATTCTAGGTAGAATTCAAACTTTCGATGGCAGAAAACAAGATAACAAATGTAATGAAGATTACAGGTCAGGTTTAATTACTACCTATGATGGCCATTCAAGACTTATTAGGAAAATGTTTGACAGAGATTGGAATAATTTTTTCCAAAATATCTGATTTAAGATATGTTTTTGATAAAGAACTGACATATACATATCGCAAAGGGAATAGTATTAAGAATATATTAGAGAGAGGTTCTAATAGGGGCAACACACAAAATAGTACAAAGGAAAAAAAGGGTTTATATAAGTGTGGTAGTTGCAGTTATTGTTCATTTTTATCAACTGGAGATTATATATACCTGCACGCTAGGAAAAGGAATTTAACATTAAACACCTATGCCAATTGTAACACGAAAGGGATTATTTATATTGCAACATGCAAAGAATGTGAATCTTTTTATATAGGGAAAAGTGAAAGGAAATTGAAGCAGAGAATATATGAACATTTATATGAAATTAGAACAAAGAATGAGAAGAATGCATTATATAAGCACACTACCACCTGTAAGACACTTGGTTTTCAATTTTTTTATACTAGAGGTGGTCACAATGAGTCCTAGGGGTGGTATGTGGGAAACACTAGTCGAGTACAGGGAGTTATACTGGCAGCTAGTGTTGGATTCTAGCAAATTCCCAGGACTCAACGAAATGGTATCTTTAGTATCAGTGCTTAAAATGAGATCTGCTAAATTCTAAATGAGATTAATGTTTCACTTGTGTAAGTGTAAAAACAGAAAAAAACAACTGTTTTTTACTGGGACAAACAATATTTAGTTTTTTTGCTTTTAGGTGGTTTACACACTGAGCATGTTTGCACTTTATTTCAAATGTTATTTTAATATGCTATTTTTTGGTTCGCCACTAGAGGGAGACATAAAATCAATTTATTTATTGGACTAAGTTTCAAACATTATATATTTGTCATCATTTTTTAACTGTATGATATTTATTCAAGATTTTTAAACTTTAAATTTGAGAAGGTTTTACAACATTTATATATTTATAATTCTTATTGACAAAGGTTTATAAATATTTATGATAATATGATTTATTTTATGTGTATTGAGCACTTCAGTGAATTAATTTATTGGTTCTCTTATGTGAGTGGTACTTTTTAATTGGTTCCAAACAGGGGTGTGTATATATGACAACGTGGTGGTTATTTTTCATTAGCTGAGGAAGTTGAAGATGAAAACGTTTTGTATCATAATAAGCGTTAGTGTGGATTTAATAAACTGTCCGTGCTTTTTACTTAATAACACAAGTTCTTATTGTAATACAAACTATGATTCATTTTTTGAATTGATGCACAAAACAATTGAGAAAGTAAAACATGATTCTGTTCTCTACAAACAACTGTCTATAATTGACAGAAAAATGTTTCACACAGGACACGTGTATATTCATAATAAAGTTACTACTAAAGTAGAAGACTGTTATTTTGTATGTGGTAGAAAAGCATACAAGTGGTTACCTGAGAATTGGTCTGGCAGTTGTTTTTTGGGCTACCTGGTTCTGGCCATACGACACACAGCAGTTTTACCTCGAGAAAAAATTCAAAATGTTCGAGAAACCATCAAGAAGCCTGTCAATCCAGTGGGGCAAATCGATGCGCGCTGGAAAAATCATCATGCTGTGGGCAATGGACTGACACACATGGACTTGAGTGATACTGTTATATCATGGGCAGGCATATTACCAGCATATGGAGCAGTACAATCTATCTGGGAGCTGAGGAAACTGTCTAAACTTCTCGAAGTTATGAGCAATGCAACCTTTTCCGCTCTAGAATTGGTGACTAATGAACTGAATGCCATGAGAACTGTAGTGCTTCAAAACAGCATGGCTCTCGACTCTTCACCCTAGCGGCAATAAAAGGTACTTGCACTTTAATCCAGGAGGAGTGCTGTTCGTATATTCCTGACCACAAACACGAGATAGACAATCACCTTGAGGTAATTCAGCAAGTGTCAGCTATAACCAAACCAGGACCAAATCCATTCACGGACTTTTTCCAGAGATTGTTTGGGGGTGGGTCAGTATCCTGATAAACATCCTGATTGCCATCTGTGTAGGAATGATCCTACTGGTGGTATGTGTATGCTGCTGCATCCCCTGCATAAAAAGACTGATTAAAGACTTTATAGACATGTCAGTTTCAGAAACATTATATCAAGGTGCTAAATTTGAGGAACTGTTAAAAAATTGAAAATGCTTTCATAAGTTTAAACTGAATGACTCTCTTAACTGCAAATCCTGAGTAGGAAGAGGTTAGGGGAAGAAAAACTGTTTATGCTTATTTTGAAAGTAAAATAAAGTATTAAAAGGGGGGAAATGTTAGAAAAATATGTATTAGTAATATGCTTAGTGCATTCAAGGTTTAAAAAGGGTTAACACATTTATTCTATTTCACACTGCATAAATCTGCACGAGCTGCAGAAGCATTCCAATCCTGTTATGTCATGAAATATGTGCAGCTATGATATCTGCTTATGCTTTGGAAATTTACAGGGAAGCATTCAATTTCTGCTAATGTCAGGGAAATAATAACAGATGTTTCCCTTCTACTAATGTCATGAGATTTAAACAAAGAGTTATTGATTTTCTGCTTATGCTATGGGAAAATACACAGCTGCTGGAGCTATTGATAATGACGACAAAGGCTGTTTGAAAATATAAACCGCAATCAGCATTTACTTGTACCTAAGCTAGAAAAATACCTTAAAATGTAACATATGTATTAGAGCTGCACAGCTGAGGAATAAAAAGCTTGTAGTGGGCTAATAAAATACAGCCCCCAAAGTCAGGTTGTTTTTCTCAAATGTTTTTCATAAATCCAGTCATGTCAGCAGAAAATCCAAGTAACATTTTCTATGTAACACATAGTGAGTTTTAAATCTGAACATGTCAGCAGGAAATCTGAGTAACATTTGCTGTAGAACAATACAGAAAGCTGTCTAACTACATCAACCATAAAAAGTAACATTTTATAGAACAGCATAAGAGAAGCATACTGCCTGCCAGTAATTAGGCAAAATCCTGTATTTGCATGTGTTTGTCTCCTTGCTGCAAGTAATAAAAGGTGCCATACCTAAACCTTATGTGAATTGGTCTTTAAAGTTTTTTCCTTTGTTGGTTGTGGGCCCTTTTGAAGGTGAGAGGGAGGTGAAGTTTGCACTGAATCTATCTGCCAGTATGTTGGCAATATCAGTAGGTTCAGTATATTTTGTGCTATTTTGCAATATCTCAGAGCATATCTGCAAGTTGCCACTTAGATTTTTGACATAGCTAAAGAAGGCTTTGTGGTTATTTTTTGAGTCCTTGGCTATTTTTCTTTCAAAGTTAGCCTTGGATGATTTTATGAGGGACCTTAGTTTCTTACTGATACTGATCAGGGTTGTCTTTCCTTCTTGGGATTTGCTTTTTTTCTGAACTAGTTTCCTCCTTTTGTTGTATAACCTGTTTATGGCAGGGGTCCAGCAGACTGGTTTCCTTCTCTTAGGGGAGTGAGTCTTGGTTTTGCTAGGGATGGCACAATCCATGCATCATTGTAGGTGCTCATAGAATGCAATTGTAAAGGATTCTGCATATTGGGCAGTGTTATCCTTTTGCATGGGGGCTGTGAAACTTACCACCTCTGACTGAAGTAAGGTGAAGTTTGCTTTAGAAAAGTTTTTCACTGTGGTTTCCTTGGTTGGGGGTGATGTTGGGGTGTGGACATCCAGGGTGATTAGTTTATGGTCTGATCTAACTAGTGACAGCCTGACCTCTGGTACGGAGAACCTGTCGCCCATCTTGGTGATGACCAGGTCCAATATGTTGTGGCTTCTGGTAGGGGAGTTTACCAGATGATCCAGGGCATTTGAGTTGATAAATTCCAGGAAGCACTGAGCCTGGAAGTTTGTACTCAAGTAATTTTCCCAGTTAATGGTATGGTAATTGAAATCTCCCAAGATCAGGGTGTTCGGTAGGACCTTCATTTTTTCCAGTGTCTCCAGAAAGGCGGAGTGGTGGTCCTGGGTCATGGAGGTTGATCTGTTGCAGGCCACAATTTGCATTGCAGATTTGCCCAATGTAAGTTGCACATGGATGATCTCAGAGGTATCATGCTGCGCCACTAACCTGGAGGTGTGGGTATCTTTGATGAATAAGGATACACTCCCTCCTTTTGTGTTTCGGTCCGTGTCCTGTGGCTGAAATGTGTGGTATGAGTTGTAGCCCAGTAGTGCTGGAGTGCTCTTTGGAGCCTTGAACCAGGTTTCAGTTACTGCACAGATGTCAACATTCTCCATACTTAGGAGTGCTTCAAGCGCATGCATTTTGAGATTTAAACTCCTGGCATTGAGTAGCATAACCCTCAGTTTTTTACTTGTGCTGTTTACGGAGGTAGGTTTGAATTTTGAGCCTTGCCTAAAAAAGGCACTATGGGGGCAGCAAGAACCTTGGCCAGTATTCGAAAGCCAAGGGGTGACAGGTGCAAGCCATCTCTTGTGAAGCAACGTGGCTTGTCGAGCATGTCATCCCAGGCTGACAGACACTGGATCCCCTTTGAATGACACCAGAAGCTTAACCAATTGTTGAAATTGATCATTTTTTCTTTATACTGAGGAATCGTTCTTGGTGAGGACAGGATGCTACTCAGGGTCAGGGTCATACCTGCCTGGGCTACATGATCAGAGAGCTTTTCCATGTCTCTTTTCATGTAGTCCAGGGAGGTATGGCTCAGGTCATTCACACCAACATGAACAATGACAGAGTCATATTTGTACTTGTTCTGGAGTGACCTGAGTGCTTGTGTTATGTGGCAGATTCTGGCTCCTGACAGGCAGCTAACAGTAACCTTCTCCTTGTCCAGCCTAGTGAGTAGGGTGTCAGTGTGCCTGACTATTGAGTCATCTATTACTAATGTGTTAGGTATGTTAGGTATGGTAGGCTGGCTGGAATTACCTCACCTGATACAATTCTACCAACTTACAATGGCCCATAAAGCCCTATACCACCCTGACAACACTCCAATGCTCTCCTCCCTCATTAAATCATACAATAATCTTGGGAAACTGCGCTCCTCTAACAGAATGCTGATTCATACTTCCTTTTCAAACAATGTAGCTGGTGACACTATATTTTCTAATTCTGTTGGCAAAATATAGAATCTACTACCACAAGACCTTACTACCATAACATCACTCCCACTATTCAAAACTAACTTAAAACTATTTCTCACTAACCACTGGCTATGCTCCTGCAATAACCCTGACTAAACAGCTTATTTGACTCTTTAAACTAACCTTCTCTGCTTAATTTCCTAACTCTGTCTCTCCAGAGTATTTACTCACCATGTCTGAGTGCACTAGGCATTTTTTTCCTTTTCTTACATACTCACTAATGTTTTTCACTTTTTCTGATCTCATAAATGACTACCCATCTGCTTTCTCTAACTTTACTTTTTTAGCCCTCTTCAATGACATTTGTTATTTTCTGTATGATTATAGTGTGTTTTTTATTATTATTATTTAGAGTGAGCTTTTAATATTATTATTACCACTTAGATGAATAGTTTTTAGTAGTATGTTAGCAGAGCTTTTCTCTTCGGGCCTCCACTGAAAATGGACATGTATCCAGCTGGACTAGCCGGTCAACAAATGTAAAATAAAATAAAAAAAATGTTATTTTGCCTTAAGGGCTGTGATTGTGCGGCACATTGATTTTGTGTTTTATGTGTTGTCTGGTTTGTGATGGGAGGTGCAGGTTGTGTGGGTGTCGGCTTTGGAGCTCTCTGATGCTTTTGCAGGTTTTTATTTAGAGCCTCTGAGTATGATTTTGTGTATTTATGTGTATCTTTTGCCAGTGCTGGTTTAGTAGGTCTATGTGAGGCTGGAGGTGTGATGCAAGTGTCAACCTTCTCCTCATGACTGTCTGTTCCAGTCTTGGGTGGAGATACCTTAGCCTCCAGTTTGGCTGTATAATTGGATCTCTCACATATGTTAGTGTTTTGTGGTAGGAGGAGAGGGCTGTCTGTGTACATGAGGCAGTTGTAACTTTGCCTCAGGATACCCAGATTCACCGGCTGGACTGGAGAGTACACCTGAAGTTGCCCTTTGGTCATGCCTGAATAGTAGGGTGAGCTGCTTAGTCACTTGGTTGGTGAGGGGTTGATAAAGAGCCTTGCCCTGCTGGGCAGTCAAGCATTGGGGTATATTAGTGCTTGCTATTAGGTCTGAGCAAGTGCTGGTCTGTAGGATGCTTTTTGGGTGCTTAGGTTGAGAGTTAGACTAGTTTCAAGTGAAAAACTGAAGAAGACTTAGTGGAGGCAGGAATAATTTAACCCTAGCTAACCGGTGCTGCCCGGCACACAAAACCATGCAACACGTTTTTTTAAACTACAAACTTTTGGGCTGGAACCACTCCTCCAAGGACAGATGGCTGCTCAAAGTTCCCTCTCTCAAAGGTGAACAGAGAAACTTCCCTCTATCCAAGTAAGGTATGGGCAACTCAGAAACTTGTAACACAGCCCTGAATTCAGCACTAGCCTGAAAACTGGACTATACTAGCTCAGAAAGGCGGGAAACAAGAAATGTATTTATTTATTTATTTTTTAAAAGATAAGGCAAAAACAGTAAAAAGTACACTTAAAACAGCTTTAAATGACTACAAGTGATCAGAAAAGGCTATCGCACTTTACTGTGTAGCCTACAACAGTTAAACAATTTATTTAAACAAAAACAACTTTTTAAAAGTGCAGGCAGTCAAATAAGTACAATATGTGAAAAAAAAGCTTTTAAATCACAATAAGTGCTGAAAAATCAGCATTTAGGCGGAAAACAGTTAAGTACAGCAAGAAAATACAGAAAACTGATACTCAATCACTCCAAAGTCTCTTTTTTAAGCTAGAAGGCTTATATCAGTTTAAGGCTTTGTAGTGCTTTCCAGTAGGTTAGTTACAGGAAAGATGGGAAACAAGCGCAGATGTGGTCTTTTAAACCAGAAAGTTGAAAGATATGGACAACTTCCCGAATGGTCAATTATTTTGGTGAGGACATTTTGAAGGGGACCTTAGAGATACATCCGCTCCTGATTAGCCCTCATAGCAGACAAGGCAAATGCAGAGAACAGGCTAAGACAAACTGGCACTTTTAACTTACTTCTATAATATCTTGCCAGAATAAGATCATTTGTTCCAGTGTTGCTAACTGGAAAAATATGGTTGAAGAGTAATTATTACTGTTTTGTTGGGTACAGCATTTGATTGAGGTGAGGAGGTTGAATGGCTCTTTTAGGAAGTAATTTTAGCTTTGAGCCTGCGAGAATCCTCGTATGTAGTGTAGCGCGGAATTATGGAGGGGATGACTAAACTACTTATTCCGCTTTGCGGCTCCTTATCAAGTATTTCAGCTTTGAGCCTGCTTGAGATCTCTTATTCAATATGTCGCGGAGTTATGGAGGGGATAGCCAAACAAAAGTGTTCCGCGTTGCTGCAAAATAGGCAGCTTGTTAACTATGCGAAGTAAACCTTCAGGCTGAGCACATAAAACAGAAAAATGCGTAAAACAAACAGGCGTTGCTCTATTTGAATATTCAGAGAAACCAAACCCATACAGATTAGGATAACACGGGTATTGATAACAGATAACACACAGGATAACTATGCAGATGTGAGCATTTAGGCTATGCACATTAAAATGAGAAAAAAACATTCAGGAATTGCTCAAATAAAACAAGCAGAGAAGCAAAACCCATAAAGATTAGGATAACACAGTAAATTATAGACTCAACCACCCGTTACGGCGTCTAAGGCATGAGCAGTTCTAAAAACATTCAGGTGTCTCTAAAGTTAACATTCAGGGAATCAAGCACATACTACGTGCACACCATGCCTGATGAATACATCTGATGATACACAGTTCTAAACCTGTACGAGTCACTTATTCTAACATTCAGGGAACAGATTCCTGTACCCTTTAGGAAGCACTAGTGTAGCGTATACTTGCTTGGTTTTTCAACAGTACAAGAGAAAAAATACAAATAATACAAAAACAGATGCAGGTAATGCCAGTAACAAGTAAAAAGCAGATTAAAAACTTACTGTGTGGTGTGGGACGCTAAAGCCAAGGATGCACAGCAGCCATGCACAGCGCTATGGATTTAAAAGATGGCGCCTTGAGGGGTTAGGTCATAGTTCTAAGTTTTTGGATGGATGTAGACTGGTGGGGGAGGTACTGACTGGAAAGTCAGGGGAGGAAGAGGAAATATGATCAGTAGAATGCACCGATAGGTGTTAGGTATTACTTTGGGGTAGTGTGTGTGTGTGGGGAGGGAAGGTCGGAAAGGTGTGAGACTGGGACAGAAGCTAGAAAAGTACCAGGAGCAAGGTGGAAAATATGCAGCTAGAATATGGGGAAGAAGAGGAAAAGGGATAAGTTATGGATGAGTAGAGTGGCAGGGTGAGAGCCAAATGAAAGAAATGCAGGGCAGAGAGAATAAACAGTCAGTAGGGAGTAAAGGTAAGTTCTGAGTACAGGTAAGCAAGGGAGGTAAGAGGGAGAGTTTGATAATGTTATAAGGGAAAGGATTTAAGAGTGGTTTGAACTGATGGAGGAGTAATGAGGAGTGACTAGGGAATGGCAGTTTTATTCTAGTGAGGCTGAGGAATAGAGAGAGCAAGAAAGTTACTAGTGGGTGAAGACTGCCACCTGGTGGCCAAATCCTGCAATAGTAGGAGTACTAGTCACAAGAGGGGTAGATAATAAAAACGATGAAAGAAAGTCTGAAAAGTTGAAAAAAAAGAGAGACTGTGATTAGGCTGGTTTAGGAAGGCTCAGAGGTGGGAAGGGCATGGCTGCTGGCTGTCCTGGCAGAGAGCATGTACAGGCCACCTAGCAAGTTATTACAACAGCAACACAAAGTAAAGTAGGAGAAACACCGTTGGCACATACTTTCTATGGGATCCTTATTGAGTTCAGTTAGGTAGAAGCTTTCCTTATTTCTGTTAGAGTTTGAGGCAACAGGGTATGGCAGATGATAGATTCTTAGATGTCCAGCAACTACAGTTGAGTTGTTTGGAAAAATGTAGGCTGGAAAGGGCAGAAAGTGCATGGTGTGGGATGCTAAAGCCAAGGACGCACAGCAGCCATGCACAGCGCTATGTATTTAAATGATTTAAAAGTTATCAATTATTGTAGCAGAAGAACCTCGCACTTTAGTTTTTCAGTTATTGAATGTAGTAGCCATCCAGGTTTTTGTCAGGGGTAAATAAGTATATAATGTCTAGCAATACACAATTTTATTGTAAAGGTGAACAATTTCTAATGTTCATTAGTCTTATTACACAAAATGGGTGTTTTATGTGTATTGCATTTTGTAGTTCGACTATTCCACTACACATCCCCATGGATTAACTCACAACTGAGCATACAGGCCAACTGCAAATGGATGATATGAGAACTAGTCAAGTTCAGGAGACCATGTAGTATCAGCCTAACTGTTTAGCATTGATGGTAGTAAGTTGCCTCTCTCCACAGTCAGCTTGTTTGCAGGGTGAGCTGTGACTGTGCACAGCCACCTTCTGCTGTGCTATGTGACTGCAGACAATGTAATAGACACACTGGGGAAAGCAGACTGAAGGAATCAAACTCCACACTACAGGTAACCACTCTTTCACAGCTCACAGCCTTATTCCATTGCATCCCATGCTGGACTAGCTGTTCCCCATTTGCAAGGCACTGGGAAGTGCGCATTTTTGTATGTATGCATTTTTTTATGTATTTATATTTATATTGATACATTTGTTAATCGAGTAAATACATATTTATTTATTTATGCATGTGTGTATTTACATATGTTTTTATTAATGCATTTGTTAACTGCGTAACTGCATATTTATTTATTGCCTATATGTATTTATTTTATTTATTTAGTTATTTATGTTTATTTATGTAAATATGTTTTTATTGACATATTTATTAAGTGGGTAAGCACGTTGACTTGACAAACCTTTTTAAGGTATGATGTGGGTCAACTGGAAGCAGTAAATATATCAACAGAAATAAGAAACATGTTGTTAAGAGTCCCATACTGTACAATACAAAAGTCACAATACACATTAATTATCAACCAGGAATTCTATCCGGGTATATATTAGAAATAATAAATAAAGACAAAATGGGACAGAAATAGTTATAGATAAGAGATAGGGTACAGATGATAAGGTGGACCTAGGGGCTGGGAATAATTACCTCAAGAGAGAATAAGGAAACAATATAGAATGTCAAAAATAAGGTAACAGCACAGAGGAGTATACGTCTGAGCTGTTAATCATGTGCTTTCTGTAGCCCAGGCTGAGCCTCCTTCGGCCTCCTTGTTTATAATGTGTAACTCTGAGATAGTTATGTGATGTGCTTCTAAGTCACCTCAACCAAGGACAAGTGCCCAGTCGGCATACCCAGTTAGCAAATGAATACCGCCATCCAAATATAGTGCAATGACATTTGCATTCATTATGTAGGCAAACATAATCAGTGTTATTCATTGGTCACTACTGTGACCCTAGCTAACACAGATGTGGGGCAAAGCATATGTGCTGGGTATCAATAAATGCAAAGTGTACAGGGAGATGGACTTCCTCTGCAGTGCATCATTATCACCAACTGATGGTGGACTAAAGGGCAAAAAGTGTTAACTAACACTATGGCACTTTGCTGAGGGACCGTTTTATATCTTGCAATAGCTGATACCCAGAAGGCATTTTTTGTCTTAAGTCCTTTCCACACTTCCAACATTTCCATAGTGGATGCACAATCCTGTTTTTATTGCATGTTATTGCATGCATTTAGCACTCACTTTTAACTCTCTGAGACATGGTGGAAAATTATTTTTACACTTGCTTTATTGAACTGCTGCCTGGCTTTTGCTATGCCATGGATTTAAACTGGTTCTGCAGTTTAACTCACTGACTTATAACTGCAGTTAGATTACTCCCAATGACTTGTACATTGTGTGTGTCATCATTCAAATATGCGTTCCTTGTGTGTGTGTGTGTGTGTGTGTGTGTGTGTGTGTGTGTGTGTGTGTGTGTGTGTGTGTGTGTGTGTGTGTGTGTGTGTGTGTGTGTGTGTGTGTGTGTGTGTGTGTGCGGAGCATTTTGTCCCTGTAGTATTGAAGCAGAGGGGGACCCTGTATACCCACTGCCAAGTATAGCAATAGTGAATCACATAATCCCTAAAAATATTTGATCTAAAACAATAGAGATCATTGTGACGACTGGGGAGTGATGGGTGAAGGCTGCCAGCCTAGTCAAATAGAATTGGATACATAATTCTATCAACTGTATAAATAAATGTAAAATACAGGCATATTTTCTTGATAATAAATGTAAAATACAGGCATGTTTCTTGAGTGTAAAGAATACTGTGAAATGTGGAACTGCAAAATATGTGACAAAATTGCACTCTACTGGCCCAGTGAAACATGTTGTGACCCTTTCATATTAGAATTTGGCTCCACTGTGGCTGGATGAATGTTTCATGCCCATTGTTTTAAGGCTAAAGTTTATGACCAGAATTTAGATGTGGAAGGTACTTTATTGCTCTAGTTTCTGTTAGAATATACATGTGAAATTTCTTCTATTGTAAATGTCTGTGCAGGTGTTAGATTGCTAAATAATGCCATTTGTTTGCCTGGGAAGACCTACGTGTCAAAAATGATGTAATTTGGGGAGGGACCCAGCAAACATGTTTGTTAGTAATGTTTAAATACTATTTCTCAGAAGAGACTGGAAGCATTTTGACTTTGGATATCTAGCTTATCTGCATTCTGCCTTGTGCTCAGATGTACGTTTTAGCACTGTGATTTCTTGTAGGAATAGTTAAAGCTAGTAAAGATTAATTAGGTTTTTTTTTTAAATCAGACCTGCCCTACTGTATTATTTTAAGTTTCTGTGTGATCTTTGAACTCTTAGATATCTCTGTGGTGTAGTAGTTTTGTCTTGTGTTTCAATTATTTATTATTAAATATTTTTAAAACCTTCTACCTGTGGCTGCTTAGTGTAGAGATAAGCTCTAGAGTACATTGCATATGTATAGAGGTTATTGGAATAGGCCACTCTAAAGTAAGCCTTGACTGATAGTCATACTACCATTAGATATTAATATTGCACAGTAATAATTGGACACCCTTTTAAGGGCCTTTTAGTAGCTGATATTATTAACTGGGTGGTGGCAGTAATTACTACCGTATAGTCTGGGTAAAGGGGCACAGCTGGAGAATCTTTGTTAGCCTTTCCCAGGAGTGTCTGTGAAGTTGTATAAATACTTATCTCAAAGTGTGTGTGCGTGTTGTGTCAGCTACTTGGCAGGGACACAAAGCACTGGTTGGACAGGGAGGGTACTGGAGGTTTTAGCTTGCCCAGTTAGGCTGAGACCTGGACCCTATAGCTGTGCCAGTGGGGAGTCTTATTGGGGACCTGGTGAGCAAGGGAGCAACCAGCCCCAGACCGACTGTGTTCTATGTGTGCACTTAAGGGAAATTGTACTTTACTGTGTGTGTATTGGTTATCCTTTCCTCTTTTAGGAGATGACCTCCCCGGTGTTAGTGGTGAGGATTGAGGCTCCTTGATTGCTGGGCCAGGGCACGGTTGTCACAAGTGTTTGGCAGTGGTGGGATCTACTTCACATACTAATTGGCTTGTAGTGGTGTGGGTAGAGCAAATTCCTATAGCTTATGTACAGTGATCTCTAAAAGTGTTTTGTACTCTAAAACAGGCACGCAGTGTATACTCAGAGTTCAGATCACAATTGTTTTATTTCTTTTGTTAGCTTAGTGTTAGTCAGGGTGAGCAGGCAGCATGTCAGCAGAAGAGTATGGAAAGCTGACAAGGAGCCAGCTGGTGGAGATGTGCCAGGCTAGGGGACCGTTGCATGGAAACCTGACTATAGCAGACCTGATTGCAGCCTTGGTTACAGCTGCATCATAAAACAACAGCCTGGAGGGCAATCAGACTGACAGTGGAGATACAATATCATTGGAGAATGGACAGTTCAAACTTTCTGCAGTGGACTTAAAAATACAGGTGGAACTAAAGAATCTTGAGTTGGAGGCCAGGCGTATGTTCATAGGTCCATAGGTAGGTACTAGACTATCGGCCTTGAGCCTATACAAGCCCAGCCAAAAAGGTACTCTGGCTTTTGCCACCCAAGAAAATTATTTTCCTGTGCCACTGTCGAGCAGAGCCAAAGAGGTGATTCCCCGTGGTAAATTTACTATTTCACATCCAATCATCAAGATTTTTCTTGAAGAGTGCTAATGAGGAGCTTTGTTTGATATAGTATGGAACTAGATGCAGCTGAGAAAATGAGGAGTCTACAAGCTGAGGAAAATGAATGGCAGAGGAGGCATGAGAGGGAAATGCTGACTCTTCGCCAGAGTCATGGAGGTAATGGGGAAGGGAGTAACCAGACCCCAGAATCACAAAAGGTCAGTAAATTTCTTCCACATTTTAAAGAGGGGGATAATTTTGATAGTTTCATTCATATGTTTGAGTGGGTATGCAAACAGTATGAAGTTGACCTAGGTCTCTGGGTACAGTTCCTGACCCCCTTACTCCATGGTAAAGCTGTAACGTCTTTAGAAAAAATGCATGGCACTGACTGTTTTGATTATACTGCTGTAAAAAGACATTTGTTAGAATGTTTTAGTCTAACACCTGAAATGTATAGAAAAAAGTTTCGTGAGCATAGACGCAAGGCAGATGAAAATGTATGTGAATATGCTGCTGAACTGAGCACTTATTTTCATAGCTGGGTGAGTGGATGTCAGGTCACCACTTTTGATGGGCTGGAAGACCTTTTGGTAAGGGAACAAGCCCTTAGTACTTTATCTGAGGACATAAGGGTCTGGTTAGCTGATAGACAGTGTGCTACTTCAGAGGAGTTGGGGAAGAAGGGACACCTATACCTAGTAAGCAGGACAGTCCTGCACAGGAAAGGGACCCCCAGTACTGCTCATGGGACAAAAGGAACCCAGGGTGGGCAGCACAGACTGCCCCAACAGAATCAGCCAGTAGCAGGGGAAGCCACTAGTCCAGGTACATGTCCAGGAGCTAGGGTTAACTGTTTTGAATGCAACCAGTGGTGCCATGTGGCATACAGATGCCCATGGAGACAAGGTGGGGAACCAAAGTTGAGGGAGCCAGTAAGTGGGAAAGACAAAATACCAACAGTAGGTTGTCTTGAGACAACAGGGATATGGAACTACCATCCTGCAGATGTCCTGAGAGGAAAGGATTTGGAAGAGGCAGTACTATGTACTTATCCAGTTACATGCAGTGAGGCTAGGAGGCAAGCATGTGAGTCTGGTAGCCAGGGGGAGACCAAGACAGACTGCACGCTTGCAGCCAGGACTGCTGAGGTGGTTACTTCAGGGAAGGAGCTGGTCTGTAGCAGTGAGACTTAATTTGAGCCACAGCTGCTTATGGGTACTGATGTTCTTTTGGACAGGGTAACTGCAAAGGTAGAGGTGAGTAGTAGTATCCAGGTTGACAGTGAGGCACCACTGTCAGAGGATGCCAGACTTCCTGTGGAAGGGGAGCTGGGAAGGGTTACAAGGAGAGACTTCAGACAGGCTCAGCTCTCAGATCCTACATTGTAAGGCCTGAGGCAGGTAGCTAGGGAGGCACCTGATTCTCAAGGGAAGGGGGAATCTGTATACTGGAACAAAGGGTTACTGTAAAGAGAGTGAACACCTGAGGGAGGGCTAGAAGGTGAGAGAGTAGAGAAGTTGGTAGTGCCTAGAGTTTACCGTCTGACACTTCTAGCCATAGCCCATGATATTACCTTTGCAGGTCTTATGGGCATAAAACATACAAAGAGGCGTATTATGCAAAACTTCTATTGGCCCTGGAATTTCCAGAGATGCAACAGGGTACTGCAGGACCTGTGAGCAATGCCAAAAGGTAGGCAAGGCAGGAGACAAGGTGAGAGCTCATTTGATGCCTTTGCCTGTGACTGAGGAGCCATTTCAGAGGGTAGCTATGGATATTGTGGGTCCTCTGAGTACTCCACGTTCCACAGGGAAAAAGCACATCCTAGTGATTGTAGAGTATGCTACATGATACCCTGAGGCAGTAGCTTTGTCCTACATTGAGACCGAGAAGGTGGCAAATGCTTTGCTAGAGATTTTCAGCAGGGTAGGTTTCCCAAAGGAAATACTGTCTGACAGAGGTGCCAATTTTATGTCAGACCTGCTGGCTTGTCTGCAGATGTCCTGTGGAGTGAAGCACATGAAGACCACTCCCTACCATACCCAGACTAATGGTCTTGTTGAGGGGTTAAACAGTACAATCAAGTCCATGCAATGGGCATTTGCAGATCAGTTTAAGAGGGAGTGGGGCAAATATTTGCCCCATCTGTTGTTTGCTTGCAGAGAGGTTCCCCAGGAATCCACAGGTTTTTCAGCCTTTGAGTTGCTGTATGGGTAAAGGTTGAAAGGACCACTAGATTTAATTCAAGATGAGTGGGAAGGTGAGTGTGAGTCTCACAAGGCATCTGTTGTGGCATATGTCATGAACCTCAGGAAAAGGCTTATGGAACTCAGGGGCATGGCTCCGGAGAACCTGGCAGAAGCCCAACAACAGAAAAAGGTGTGGTATGACAAGAATGCTCGAGCTAGAGAGTATGCTGTAGGGCAGCAGGTGATGGTTCTCATTCCTGTCAGACACAAGATGCAAGCAGCTTGGGAGGTACCCTACAATGTGGTAAGAAAGGTAAGTGATGTTAACTACATGGTGGAAGTGCTAAGCAGATGGCAAGGGTACAAATTGTACCATGTTAACATGATGAAACCTTACCATGATAGGGAGGCTCTTGTGCTGAGCATTTGCAGTGGATTGCAGGAGGAGTCTGAGGGAGATCTGGGGAATGATCTCCTCAGTGAGGCTCGGGCTGACATCTCGGTGGAAGGGATAGCAATGTCCCAGCAGCTATCTCCTACCCAGGTTTGAGAAATCCAAGCAGTGTTGCAGGAGTTTGGGGGCATGTTCACTGGGAAACCAGGAAGCACCCACCTGGTGCAGCACCAGGTGGATACTGGACCCCAATGGCCTATCAGGCAGGCCCCTTATAGGGTACCTGAGAGAGTCAAACAGACTCTGAGGGAAGAGGTACAGGAGATGTTGGAACTAGGGGTGATTCAAGATTCCAGCAGTCTCTGGGCCTCACCAGTGGTGTTGGTGCCGAAGATGGATGGCAGGAACATGTTCTGTGTGGATTACAGGAAATTAAATAGTCACACAGAGTTGGATGCTTACCCCATGCCTAAGACAGATGAGGCCCTAGAGCAGCTGGGTGGGGCTAAGTATCTTATAACCATTGATCTTACCAAGGGTTGCTGGCAGGTGCCCTTGACTCCCAGTTCTAGAGAGAAGTCAGCCTTTGTGACTCCTTTTGGCTTGTATGAGTTCACAAAGATGCCCCTTGGGATGAAGAATGACACAGTGACTTTCCAGAGGCTAGTAGATCATATCTCAACAGGAGCAGGAGGGTTTGCCCTTGTTTACATGGATGATATTGCTATCTACAGCCATTCCTGGCAAGAGCACCTTCAGCATATCAGGGAGGTGCTGGGCAGACTACAGAGGGCAGGGTTGACCATTAAGCCAAGCAAATGTCAAGTGGGTTTGGCAGAGTTCTCCTATATCGGACATAGAGTGGGTAGTGGTAAGATAAAGCCAGAACCTGCCAAAGTGGAAGCTATTCAGGCATGGCCTGCACCTGTTACCAAAAAGCAGGTGAGGGCATTCTTATGGACAGCAGGGTACTACAGAGAGTTTGTTCCCAATTATAGTACCATAGCTGGTCCCCTTACAAACCTGACAAGGAAGAACAGGCCAGATAAGGTAGTGTGGACCCAGCATGTGAGCAGGCATTTCAGAAGCTTAAAGAAGCTTAGGGAGGACCCCCTGTGTTAGCCAGTCCAGACTATAGATAATAATTTATTGTGCAGGTGGATGCTTCAAACTATGGGGTGGGGGCTGTACTTAGCCAGATTTCTTCAGAGGGAGAAGAGCACCCAGTGGTTTATCTCATTCATAGGCTCCAACCCAGGGAGGAATGCTATGCAGCATTAGGAAATGAATGTCTATCCATAGTGTGGGCAATAGAAAAACTTCAGCCTTATCTCTATGGAAGAAAATTCACCGTGATGATTGATCACAACCCTCTAACATGGTTAAACAGAGCCAGTCAGCAAAATGCCAAGTTGTTAAGATAGAGTCTGGGGTTGCAAACATATCATATATCAGTGCAGCACCGCAGTGGGAGTAGCAATGCCAATGCAGATGGGCTGTCAAGACAGGGAATGGGGTGAGGTACACCCAGATAGACCTGACACTCTCAAGCAATGTTTCTCAAGGGGCACTAGAGAAACTTGCTTGAGTTCCCTGGGGGGGGGGATGGGACGATTGGGGAGAGATGGGCGAAGGCTGCCTGCATAGTCAAATAGAATTTGATACATAATTCTATCAACTGTATAAATAAATGCAAAATACAGGCATGTTTTCTTGATAATAAATGTAAAATACAAGCAAGTTTCAAAATACAGGCAAGTTTCTTGAGTGTAAAGAATACTGTGAAATGTGGAACTGCAAAAATTGTGACAGCATTGCACTCTGCTGGCCCAGTGAAGCATGTTGTGACCCATTCAAGTTAGAATTTGGCTTCACTGCGGCTGGATGAAGTTGTCATGCCCATTGTTTTAAGGCTAAAGTTTATAACCAGAATTTAAATGTGGAAGGTTCTTCATTGCTCTAGTTTCTGTTAGAATATACATGCAAAATGTCTTCTATTGTTGTAAGTTTCTGTGCAGGTGTTAGAGTGCTAAATAATGCAGTTTGTTTGCCTGGGAAAACCTATGTGTCAAAAATGATGTAACTTGGGGAGGGACCCATCAAACATGTTTGTTAGTAATGTTTAAATACTATTTCTCAGAAGAGACTGGAAGCATTTTGACTTTGGACATCTAGCTTATCAGGACTCTGCCTTGTGCTCACATGTAGGTTTTAGCACTGTGATTTCTTGTAGGAATAGTTAAAGCTAGTAATGATTAATTAGGCATTTTTCTTTGAATTCAGACCTGTCCTACTGTATTATTTTAAGTTCCTGTGTGATCTCTGAACTCTTAGATATCTCTGTGGTGTAGTAGATTTGTCTTGTGTTTTAATTATTTATTATTAAATATTTTTAAACCCTTCTACCTGTGGCTGCTTTGTATAGAGATAAGCTCTAGAGTACATTACTTATTTATAGAGGTTATTGTAATAGGCCACTCTAAAGTAAGCCTTGACTGTTAGTCATACTACCATTGGATATTAATATTGCATAGTAATAACTGGGCACCCTTTTAAGGGCTTAATAGCTGATATTATTAACTGGGTGGTTGCAGTAATTACTAGCATATAGTCTGGATAAAGGGGCACAGCTGCAGAATCTGTGTCAGCCTTTCCTAGGATTGTCTGTGAAGTTGTATAAATACTTATCTCAAAGTGTGTGTGTGTGTGTGTGTGTGTGTGTGTGTGTGTGTGTGTGTGTGTGTGTGTGTGTGTGTGTGTGTGTGTGTGTTGTGTCAGCTACTTGGCAGGGACACGAAGCACTGGTTGGACAGAGAAGGTACTGGATGTTTTAGCTTGCCCAGTTAGGCTGAGACCTGGACCCTATAGCTGTGCCAGTGGGGAGTCTTATTGGGGAGCTGGTGAGCAAGGGAGCAACCAGCCCCAGACTGACTATGTTCTCTGTGTGCACTTAAGGGAAATTGTACTTTACTGTGTATTAGTTATTCTTTTCTCTTCTAGGAGACAACCTCCCTGGTGTTAGTGGTGAGGATTGAAGCTTCTTGATTGCTGGGCCAGGGCACGATCATCACACTCATAATGATGGATAAGTAATTAAAAATATTTATCATTGCACCCCTTTTTTGGTAAGACAGTCCTCTTAGATGCAATCATAAGGCATTGCGTCTAAGTAACAATCCTTTACTTAAAGCAACTGCTCTTTAGTTTTCCTTCCTTTTAAAGACTTAAAATGATAGCACTAATACTGATGAAATTCTTTGATTTTATGTTTAGTATTTCTGACAAATGTTATACACCTATAAATCTATATCTATATATATATATTATATATATATATATATATATATATATATATATATAGAGAGAGAGAGAGAGAAACAGAGGTATATATATATATATATATATATATATATATATATATATATATACATATAGAGAGAGAGAGAGCGAGAGAGATAAACACACGCAGGTGCACACACACACACACACACACACACACACACACACACACACACACATACACACACACACACATATATATATATATATATATATATATATATATATATATATATATCTATATATATACACACACACACACACACACACACACACACACACACACAAAACACAAGGGCACAAAAACTTTTAGAGTCAGTAAACGCCATGTACTCACCTTGAACAAACAAGTAAACACCGCACAATGCTAATTATCTAAATTACATGCTAATTAACCAACACCACACAATGCTAATTATCTAAATTACATGCTAATTAACCTGTCTAATATGGTGGAGCTATTCAACATGCTATAAAGCAACCTTGTAGACTCTGTGCTGGTGTTCCCGGTGAATTTGAAAAATTTTCAAATACAGCCACAGAAAGGAGTCTACACAGACAGACAAAAATTGTAAAATGTGTGAGATTTGTAGAGAACTGACCCTAATATGTGACAGCAGGCCAGATGCAACAAAAGGAGAGTATCAAAAGCAAAATACATATTTTTTTCTTTGTACCAGAACAGAAATGCAACTTTGCTCCCCGACCCCAAATGAATAGTACACATTGCAGACCATACCTGTCAACCTCTTAGGACAGGAAATCTGGGCCAAGCCTTAAATAATGGGGAGGGACCCCAAAATAAGGACACTTTTTAAATATTGCTCTTACAAACTTTAAAGTTGATAGAATAACAGGTTTTGTGTTAGCATGAATTTTTCAAAAGTAATGAAATCTGAAACTCAAATGTCTGTCATTATTTTCTGACTTCAATCTTTAATGACTGGGAAATTTTTTGCCAGAAAATCACATATTTATCTAAAAAGCACTACTCCTCTGTGCAGATTTATCGCAAAGTAATATCCTTCATTCTGTGTTCAGTATTCGGCTCACCTTCAGTTCCCTAGCTACACAGTTGCCAACAGTGTAGATTCAGTGCTATCAGCATGGTAAAATGCAAATGAGGTTTGAACTCATTAGAATTGCTGAATCTCAAAAAAGTGGATCTGTGTAGGGATGAAACATTGTGCAGGCACTGCTTCAGTGTTTGTGTTTACTGGATGGCAACTGTGAATGCTTACATCGGGTGGGTGTGTCAGGCTTAAACTTACAAAGTGTTACATGTAGATCTGTCAAGGCTGGAAATGAAACTAAGCAACGCACAATTCACAGATTCAGTTTCATTAATATTCAACTTTCTCTTCATTTGTTAGCAAATTATGTTTTCTCTGTCAGTTTTTTATTTTATTTTATTTTTTTGTGTCTGTGTTTGCAAGATGCTGCACTTCTTCTAATCACAGGAAAAAGAGGAATGCTATGCTTATCTTGTTTGCCCAGCGTTGTGTGACAGGTGAAAGGGAGAACTTAAGAATGACTAGTAAATAAGGGAATGTCATGTAACCATTCCAGTGTCACCATTACTGAAGTTGGACAATTAGTATTGAGTCCAGGAAATACACCTGCTGCTTAGCTGACTCTGTGGCAGCATGCGTTAATGCATTTATACATTCCTTTTTTTTTTTTTCCTTTGTACCAGATTATACTGGGTTCAAATCCAGGTGTATGTAATACTTTAAAATACTTTTTATTACAGACTGATAATGCAATGACATGAATTGTTTTTAAGAGATATGTTGCTATGTGTTTGCATAGTGCAGCTAGATGAAGCATTATTGTGCAGTGGGTAACCACATCTTCTGCCGCTGCTCACCATTGATGTGATATACACACCTCCACGCAAGCATGGACCTCAAAAAGTGAAAGGTTTCATTGCTTTTCCAGCATTGCTTAAGTCTGATAATACTCAGTCTGTGGACTAGATCTGTTACTTAACTGACTCTGTGGCAGCAGGTGTTAATGCATTGGATGCAAGGACATATTCCTTTTTGGGGCCAGATGGCAGTGGGTTCAAATACAATTGTATCTAATACTTTTAATTACTTTTGCATTACCATTGTTGTGCTAACTGATGGTGAGAATCGAGTTATCAACCAAAAGACTGTCATCCCTGTTGCCTCACTCTGTCACTGGTTGGAATGCTCAATGTCTGCTTCTCCTCCTCCTGGTCCTACATAAAATGAGGGAGAACAGCCCCTCCATCCAGTGTAGATGTGCACCACAAGTGCAGCGCACAACCCTACGCACAATCCCTTGCAGTTCAGCATGGGTAATAAACTCACCACCTCAGCCACTGCTCCCAAAGGGAACTACTGGCCTATCCAATGAGGCAGAACTATGTGAGGGGGCAGACAGTATAGGGACAGCAAAGGTGGTGCTGCCAGGTCAGCTCCCAGACATGTTGGGCAATGGTGCCATGGTTGGTGGAGTGGGACAGGTGGATACTGTGGGGTAGGCCTACCCCATTGTGCTGTGGAGATTTTGTGATGTGGTACACATGAATGACATGGAGACATTTTGACAACACATAAAATAAAAAATAAATAAATTAATTAATTAATTAATTAAAAAAAGAGATAAGGGTTGGGGTTAGAGAAGAACAAATATATTAGTATCTTCATAAGTATCTACAATGCATTAATACAGTTATTTCACTCTATTATCTTAACCATTACTCTTACGACTACAACCCCTAAGAGATAACTTATTACTTTTAAGGCTAGCAGCTCCTAACAAATGCACAGTGTATTATAGATTGCAACAAGTACTCCTTTACTTGTGCATATATTGCACATATGAGTGTTCCAATTATCCAGATTATGGTTTAGAGCAGGGCATGTGTTCCACTGATATAGGGCTTTTACTTTAAACTTTTAAATTACATATAATTGAAGAATTAACAGTAATTCTACAGTTGGGAAGTGTATTTGAGCACACTACCTCTGACTAAAGTCTATTATTGCAGTCTAGGTTTGTGCTACAGACTAATGTATGCATACTTGCTTTTACAGTTGAGATATGCATGCTGAATTTGATGCAGCTGTATAAAATGCCATGCAAACTATCTGTAACGTTTAAGGGTACAATAATAGTACTCTTCTTCTGCATACATACCAAATGCCTCCCTCATACTGTCCAGTCTAGAGGCATGGGTCCTAATATTACACTCCCTCTCAGTTGCAGCAGTGGAAAAAAGAGAAATGAACAAAATACCATTATGAATACCAGATGTGTCTATATTCAGCTTTTAAGACTTACAAGTAGTCTAAGTAGTTGATACTTACACATTTGTGGTATGTACTCTATCCTAAATTCCTTGATACAAGCATCAAAGGTGCAACTCTTCCTCCTCCAGAGGTCAATGTAGTGATGCCTGCACTGTTCACTACTGTGGGGATACTGATGACACTGGTTACAGACTGGGCCAAACTATCCCAAGCCTCTGTCTTAAACTGGCTCCCATAACAGTCCTCCTGCACCACCCTGGCACTGTGTTCTTTCACTAGGAGTCCAACAAAAATCTTGGACTCTTGGATGCCCCATGTCTGAGTCCTAAATCTCAAACCCTCTCCACAAATGCCTGCCATGTCTACCACAAATCAAGAGCACAAAAGATTGATGGTTTCCCACCAGTTTCCAGTTATTGCATTTACTGAGAGTGTGCACACTGTTTGAAAATGTTGTGCATCACTTACCATTGCACAGACAAGATGCTCAGGGGTGTTCACCACCAAGTACCATGTTTACATGATGGTAAGCAGTGTGTAACAGTGGCAAGCAATGCAATTTCAGGTTATTTGCAGTTGTGTTAGTGTTTTACTCAAATGTGAAGGCCATGCTACTCCAGATAGAGGAAATATGCTTAGAGGAACATAGTGCATAGTATACGCACAGTCATACATTTGATAATAAATGGGCAATACATAAATAAATAAGTAAATAATTGACACAATATTAGTGTCTCAGCCCTCATATATATAAATTTTAATATCAACTGCACAATATGTCAAGTGTTATAAGTGAGAGTGACTATAATGGAAAGTGGAACATTAAAAATGCATGGAATATGCTTTATTCAAATCCAGGACAGTGTGAATGGTAATACTTCACTTACATTTATTGCCACAGGAAGGTTGAAAAAAGCACTTGTTTATGTTGCAGTTCATTGCTATAAACTACAATGTCACAAGAGTAAAACAAAGTTTGCGCATCCTGTACTGGAACCCTAGAGCATCTGAACTCCGGCCCAGCAGTTAACCCCTGTTGCCACAGAACTAGTTACATCATATTCCCCATCTAGTATTAGTTGTTAAGTTATTGCTGTTAATGACAGCGCAACTTCACTTACTAGGTTTGTGCAATGCACAATAGTATTAATTGAATGTATCTGGTTTCTATTTTTGGCAGTCTGGGTACTGTGTGCTTCCTGGTTGGTCCAGTTTGCACACTACTTTGCTTCAGGTAAACAAGATAATCAGATTCAGCCCTGTTTGCACTAAGCACAGCATCGCACAAACACTGGCAAAAAATAAATAATTAAATGAATAAAAAAGGGGAAATACTTGAAATGTGGAAAAGCAACGTATGTGATATACACACTACAAAATGTTAGTACACATATATTTTTACATAGATCTAGATTAAAATGCTCACTCCAATGCACCTTCAGAACACAGTATGGCTGTCTTATCCCTCTTTGCTACACAAACAGCTTTGTATCAAAGAACTGAAGTCATTATTTACACAATCAACTGCAACAGATGTACACTGACATCAAACAAACTGTTATTTGCACATTTATTACATTTGGATGTAATGCACTTAGTGATCACACAATCTGTTATGACTGTGTTTCTTGATCATTCATCAGTTATCTGACCAGTCAGTTATCTGACTCTGAGACATGCAGTATGTAAGCCATTCTGTATCACTGGCCTTAAAATGTATGAGTATATTAATTGGTAATAATATGATATGCAATTGCCAACAACTGAAGGGCAGGTTGGATGGCACAAACAAACATAGACTGCGCTTTTGAGGTGGGCAAAGCTGAGCTACTGTTATGCCACATACAAGGGTATGCTGTTCTTTCAAGTGGGGACAAAGTTGAGGTACTGTTATGCCACAAACAAACATAGACTGCTCTCTTGGGGCCACCAAGAGTGAATTATTGTTAAGGCACAAACAAGAATTGACTGTTCTTTTAAGTGTGTAAAGACGAGTTACTGCTATGTTACAAACAAGGATATGTTTCTCTTGTTACTCCCCTTGCTTTGCATCCTACATGTTATCTGATCTTGTGATGGTTGTGAAGACTGAAACTGCAATGTGTATCATTACTTTCTAAGATATCTTTTTAAATTATTTTCCAGTACAAACGTATGGTGCTAAACTGAGGGCATACAGTAATCATCATTTGTTTTGAGAGGTATGGCTGTGTGAATCTTTGATGGCTGAGGCCTGCTACCTACTAATGAACATGTATAAGTCAAATAAGTCTCTGTTGCCACATGTTAAGATAATTTATGTACAACTCTTCTACCTTTTACTTGCTTAATGCACCAAGTGATGAAATACAAGGATATGCCACAATATTATTAAACAATACACTCCAGGTTCAGGACTTACCTTGTAAATGCAGCAGTTGCTACAATGTTAGTTCAGGACTGGCTCTCTCTGATGCAAGCAGTACACAGCCAATACATGAGGAGGTAAAGGTTGTGTGAATTACCAGGCATCAATATCACTAAATTTAAGTGAGTAAGAGGAAGGTTTTAGGAGCCTAGGCAGTGAGTGAGTGTGCTATGCATTGTATCTTAGGCAATGCAAGGGCATACTGAGCACAGCTATGTCCGTCTGTACCCACAGCAGTTGGTGGTACCACCTCTGACTCCTCATCTGCCTGTGGCTGTAGTAACCTTGGCATTGGTTATGGGATGTCTGCCACTTCCCCTTGATGATTCTGCTGAAGCTGTTTCCTCAGGATTATATTGTGTAGCATGGCAAATACTGTGAAGATTTCAGTACATGACCATGGATTGTACTGCAGTGCTCCCCCAGATGTATATAGGCACCAGAACCTTTAGATCAGCTGCCCAAACACATGCTACATGACATTTCTAGTTTACACATGTGCTTCATTATGGCATTCTTCCATGGATGTGTGTGCATTTCTGATGGGTATCATCTGACATGGTTCCAGTGCATAGACTGCATCCCCCAATAAATGACCCTTTGAGATATCCCCTCAGCAAACATTTGGTACAGTTGGGAGATGTGCCAGATATGTGAGCCATGGTAACTGCCAGGGTTGCCAGCACACACGTTCAAGGTGATTCCCTTGGCATTATACATGACTTGGCATTGACCCTACCTTTTTTTCCCCAGGTGGTGCCTTCATTTCTACATGAGTGCAATCTATGGCACCCAGTACTTCAGGGTAGTGCACTACCCAGCAGAACCTTTGCATATTGCTGGCCCTTTCCTTAGAACTATGGGGAAAAATATGTGCTCACTGTCATGTTGGAGCATAGCATCCAGGAAATGGTGGAGGATCCTGGATGCTGATGCCTGTGACACCCCCAACATGTCCCCTGCTGGTCTATGAAAGGTACCTGCAGCTAACATTCTAAGAGCTACATATACCTTAGTTTCCACTGGGATGTCCTCACCTCGGTTGGCTCTGGCTCTGTATTGAAGGTGGCAGAGGTCGCAGAGTTCCAGTAGTGTGGCCCTGTCCACCCTGTATCACTCTATTATTTCCACATCATGTAGGTTGCAATAAGTTAAACATGGCCTGAAACTTCTTCTCCTTTTTAGCTTAGGCCTGTTTACAGCAGCACCACTATGGCTTCAGGTTCAGTCTAGCACATACACATGGATTAAAGCAGCAGCAGCCCCTAACATTCTGTCTGTGTAGACTTTCTGTGTCTGTACTCCAAAACTTTTGATATGCGCAGGAAAAACAAGCATGTAAACTGCATGGATGCTTTATAGCTTGTTGAATAGCTCCATCAGAGTGGTTGATTAGCATGTAATTCAGCTCCTTATGCTGTAGTTAGCATCAGATGTAATCCATTAATAATCTACTCCAATATAAAAAGGCAAATGTGTAGGTAGCCAAACTGATGGTGCAGAGAGTTTTTAAATGTTTCTAAGACTCAAATAAGATTTTCCTTCAGGATATATCTGTACAGAGGAATACGGAACTTCATCAGATATGCTCCCATTTTGTTACCTGCATAATGCATATGATGGAATGTATTTAAGAATAATGTGAAGCAAAGATTTTTACACTTTTATCTGTACATATTAGCTGGAAGTGTACTGATTGCATGGGCTTGTTTATCAAGCCATTTCAGAAGTACACATGCTTGACAATACATTTAAATGGAATGTTGTATGATCAATATATATAAATGTTTCATGGACAGGTCCTTTGATATCACTTTTAGCATTTCAAAGATGTTTTGTTAGCAAAATGTGTCATTTGCCTGTTCTTTTATGGGAGGAAACAAAGATGATTTACTGTTATGACATAAACTAGATTGGGAAACAAAGGATGACTCCAAACACCCATGGCTAAGGATCTAGCAATTTAATATAAACTCCATTTAAAAAACAAGGTCAGAGCTTTTGGAACAAGATTCCTTCTTCAGACCATAAAAACATGTTAAAACAAAGAGTTTAAATAATCAGTATAACAAAATAAGCACCAGAGAAGACTTAACTAGCAATTAAGTCATTTAACACAGAAAAAATAATTCAACCAGTAAGCTAGCTTAAAAAAGCCAAGCCTCCATAGGGTTGCCACCTTCTGTTGTGGAGAAAACTGGACTTAGGCCACGTTCCCTCGCATCCCATATAACCTAGCCCATCTCCACCCACTCCCCGCTCGTTTTGTGATGTCATCATCACATCATCTGAGGGGAACGCCCTCTTTTCTGTTTGTGATGCTTTTTTTCCTGCAGATTTACTATGCTTTTTGTAAAACATAGCAGAACTTATGAAGAGCTGTGCCACAGTGCCACTGGCATGATAACCACTGCATGGAGGCGAGCAGATGCAGTTGCCCATTGCCAAATGGCTACCAAGGGAGACCCTGCTATGGAAACACCTCATATCCCCAAAGAAGAATTCCTGGCAAATATACGAGACCTGACAGCTCACAGGAGACTGGAGTTCATCATGTACTGGATGTGGGCGCCATACCTTCTGAGACAGCAAGCACATCCTAGGAGAAGCTTCCAGGTAAGCGTTGTTATCTGAACAGTTTTATAGTAAAACAATTGAAATGAATGTTAATTCTGTTTCATGTTCCTTTTTTTGTCTGGGGAGGGGTTGAAGATTGCTAAAGTTATAAGCTTAGTTTTGAGTTGTCAGCCACATTCTTACTGAGAGCAGAGTTAATGCATATATAAAAGAGTACATGTATTACCCCCTGCATTACCATTAAATGTGGCTATGCTGCCCTTACCTCTTGCTTATCTTCTTCAAGGACCATCAGGACTCCAGAGATGTATGCCTCCTGCAGATGGCAAGCCAAATAATTTTTTGTATGCAGATCAATTTAAAGAAAAATCATAGTGGGTAAACTTAGGCCTGTTGTGTGCACTGTCTGTAATAGTAAGCAGAAATCCAAAATGAAGACAAACTGGCCATAAAACAAACACAAAGGTAGCAGGATAGATCTAAATACAGCTCTTTTGTAAACCAATACAAAGGCAGCAAGATAAATCCAAACATATCTTTATTCCAAAAATAAACTAAATTAGCACTTTTGTTCTGATATTTTAAAATTTATTTATGGCTTTTCTTAGCCAAAGCTTAAAATACAAACTTCAAATACACAGTAGATGGTCACATGACAGCTGAGCCCTTCTTAAAGCTTAGATTTAAAGGGACAAGTTCTTTAAAACCCAACCTTATAAGATATACATTTTCTAAAAGCATATTGTAACAGCATTATAAACCCATGTGCACACAAACATAGTAATCTCATCCAAAAACATAAAAAATAATAATAAAAAAAATATGAAAAAATATGTACATGTATATATAAATAGATGTGAAAAACTTTTTTATCTACATAATACTGTTAGTTTTATTAAGTAAGTAATTGGGGTTAGGTCATTTAAACCTGGTAAACTTCCAGAATTAAAACTTAGCTGCCAATACAGCTCCATTTTCATGTAATAGAGACCAAGCCCCCCCTCACCCCTGCAGTCACTTTTTCAAGTATGTGGACTTAAGTGGTTGACTGGGAACTTTCTGCACATGCTTTGAAAATGTACTAGTTTTTTTATTTTTCTTGATGTCATATAGGTGCTCATGCACCTTTTCCTTCAATTTCCTTTCAGTTTTGCCTATGTAGAGCCCCGGACACCTTTGGCAGAGAGCAACATAAACCACACATGTGGTATTACAATTAAAGTTTCCTGCTACTTTGAATATATATGATTTAAAGAAAAATGTTCCCCTTCAAATATATGTTTGCAATATCAGCATCTTCCACATTTCCACATATATGCCCTTTTAATGTTATTCATCACCTTTGAAAAATCATTAAGAATATGTTTTAAGTTTTTCCCCTTTTCTAAACCACAATCAGTTTCTCACTAATCATGGGTATAATCTGTCTATCTTCCTTCAATATGGACCAATTCTTTTCAAGAACCCATCTCATAAATTTACTGTCAGTACTATACATGGTAATAAAGGCATTCTTATACCTGTTGTTGTTGCTGTTTCTATTTAAACTTCCATCCTTATTAACAGGGCTATTTTCCTGTGTCCAGAGAATATTATCATCACAGTGGGAATGTAAAATGGGAATAAAATGACCACTCTCCCTTTTATTAATTACTTCATACATCAGGTTATCTATAAAATAGCTAGAATACCATCCATTTCCTTAAGATGTAAAAATTCATCCCCAAATTCTTCCTCAAGTGTGATCATTTGGGCAGCTCTCATGAACTGCCCTTTTGCCACTGCATTTTTTCTGTGTAGTGGGGTGAGCACTTATATAGTGAAGGAAGGCATTAGAGTAAGTGGCTTTTCTAAAATATGAGATGTAAACCTGTCATTTGTTAAATTCTTACTTAACCATGTATCTAAATTGATTTCATGGGTAAATTGTAAAAATACAGTTGTAGAATTAATACATTCTATAAACAATGGTATATGCTCTCTTTTATCATCCCACACAACAAAGATGTCATCCAGGTATCTGATAAATACTCTGCACGAGGTTATAAAACTACTATTAAACAAAAATCTTCTTTCTCAGATAACCATTGTGATGTTGGCAAAAAGGAACCCACATGCAGAGCCCGTCATTACCCCCTTACTTTGCAGGTAATACTGCCCTTCAAACATAAAGACATTGTTCTTTAATAAAATTTCTATCAGACTCTCATATGTTGATTCTTTCTTGTAGAAGCCATTTCTTGAATAGAAAATCAACAAACCATTCTAGTTCAACAGTATGCAGGATGACAGTATAAAGGTCATTTACATCAATAGTGATAAAAATGTAATTTGCTTTATACTCTAACTCATTAGTTGCAAAAAATGCCACGAGTCTTTACAAATGTGGGTTTCTTGGAAAACCAGGCGTTTTAACTTTTCATCCAAAAATGTGGCTATAGGATGGGTGATTGAACCATGCGCATCAATTATTGGTGTCATGGGTGGGTTATGTATACTTTTATTGATTCCTGGAATCCCAAACAGAATAGAAACTGTAGGTGTGACCATATTTAAATAACTATATTCATCTATGGTATTCTGCTGTTCTATGAACATATGGTTGAGGTCACCCCTTATTATATTATAAGTTATATTTACTTTGTTAGGGGAGGCTTCATTATATGTATTTTCAGTTAACATTTCATTAATTCTGTTCACATAATAATTTTTACCTGTTGCCTCCATTCTACCCCCCTTATCAGGTTTCATGAACCCTTAAGTTACCTTGTTTGGTACCTGTTAAGATATTTCATTTCACACTTGTCATATTATTAACAATTTCTTCTTTTTTAATCATGCATTTAATATTATTTAAACTTAATGAGTTATGAATGTCAAGCGTGCATAATTTTTCAAATAGTTGTAGGGTCAGGTGAACACGGGGATTGTAAGTAATGGAAATCCTAAGACTTGTCATAGCTGTCGATATTTCATTAAACAAAATATTAAAGTTCAGTTTTCTTACATACTCCTTCAAATCGATTAATACATAACCCAAATCAGTTTTCTTTGTAGGTACAAAGGTTAAACCTTTAGGAAATAGGTCACCATATTTTGTGTCAATAGGATAATCAGAAAAATTATATACTTTGAAATCACCTTGTGCGTTAGCAATTTTACATGAAAAAGAAGTCAGACTAGCAGAAATATCCGTTTGGTTTAGTGCCAGTTCTTGGTTTTATGCCCACATTTCTGCCATCTTGGATGACTCTGGTATGGGGTTTGGAGTGAATTCCTGTATTGCCATAAATTGTTCTGATGTTTCTCCCTGATTCTTTCAGACCATCAGGGGTACTCTAAAGGGTCAGCAGGATAGTGGATATTATTATTCTCATTGCCCCCATTCTGTTGCATTTGTTCATGTTCCCCCTTGTATAATCATTAGTGAGGGGTGTGGTATTAGAATTAAATTGATTACCCCATTCTTGTGATGTAGGGGGCTGTGGTTATGCTTTATTGTTAAAATAATCATGCCGGTCCCATTCGAGCTTATGAATTTTCCTATTACAAATTGACCAAACCTGCTCATCAATACTGGAAAAGATGCGATTGTACTCAAATTTATATTGGTTGAACTGCAAATCATGTGTTATTAAATTGTCCAAGTGATTAATGTCTACTATTAATTCATTGATTAATTTGCAGTTAAATTTAATTAAAAGTTGCACATACTTGCATCTGTGGCAATGAAACAGTACAAGTAACTCTTTATGCAGTGGAGAATTATTGACCAAACCAGTAGGAAACCACCACATAGAGAGTCCTTTGGGCACCCTATTAACTTTCATAGATTCAGAAAAATAGGCATTTTCTAATTACAATCTTTTTTTTTACTTTCAAAAGTTTATAATCATACCCATTTAAAAAGTCTGTTGATGTAGAAGAATTCCTCTGCTGGGATTCTATGAGGCTGAAGTCAGAATGTAAACATTCCTGTTGAGCTAAAGGGCTATTGGAATGCTGAGCATAGTCACTTACATTAGTTGGTAGAATCAGACAGCTCGTTGGTTGTGCATACTTGGAATCAGTGTTCTTAAGTTCCTTCTTACCTATAAATCCATCAGTGGCTCAGTTTCTCTTCTCTGCATGGAGTGGACAGTATTGTTCAAATAATCATCAAAACGCTGTGATAACTGCTGTATCAGAAGAGTTAGATTACCCACAGTTTGTTGTAAGCCATTTAAATCTCGCTCATTGAATAGAGGATGAGATCCAGCTGGACCAGCTGCAGCCATGTGAAAAAACAAACTAGGAAGCAGAAATCCAAAATGAAGAAAGACAAACTATCCACAAAATCAACACAAAGTCAGCATGATAGATCCAAACACAATTTGTTTGTAAATCAACACAAAGGCAGCAGAATAAATCCAAACAGCTTTATTCCAAAAAGAAACCGGATTACTGCTTTTGTTCTAATATTTTACAACTTCGACAGATAAAATAGTTTTTCCTAGCTAAACTTTATATACAAAATTCAAACACACACAGTAAATGGTCACATGACAACTGATCCCTTCTTAAAGCTTAGATTTAAAGGGACAAGTTCTTTAAAACACAACCTTATAAGAAATACATTTTCTAAAAGCATATTATAACAGCATTATAAACCTATGTGCACACATACATAGTAATCCCATCCAAAAACATAAAAAAATAATAAAGATATATGAAAAACTATGTATATATATATATATATATATATATATATATATATATATATATATATATATTGTTTGTGTCTTTCGGCTTTTCCTGGTTAGGGGTCGCCACAGCAGAACTCCAGTCCGCTAATGATTGGTAGTTGATTTTTACATGCAGAGTTACCAGCCCTGACACACAACCTTCAATGAAGGTGCGCTCATTCACACATGTCTCAATGCAGAAGACACTCTAGCTGAGAATCAAACCGGACAGCGTCTTACTGTGAGGTGACAACACTACCGCAGCACCACCACCGCGGGATATATATAGATGTGAAGAACTTTTTTTTATCTACATAATGCTTTTAGTTTTAGTAAGCAGGCAATGGAGGTTTGCTCATCTAAACCTGGTAAACTTCTAGCATTAAAAAGGAGCTGCCAATACACCTCACTCTTTTCAAATAATAAAGACCAAGTCCCCCCTCACACTTTTTTTTGTATGCTGAACTTAAACTGCTATCCAAGAAATTATTGCACATGCTTTGGAAGTGCACTAATTTCTTTATTTTTCTTGATGTCATATAGGTGCTCATACATACTTTCCTTCAATTTTCTTTCAGTTTTGCCTATGTAGAACCCCAGACACCTTTGGCAGAGAGAAACATAAACCATACCTGTCGTATTACAATTAAAGTTTCCTTCTACTTTAAATATATATATATATATATATATATATATATATATATATATATGAATTAATAGAAAAATGTTCACCCTAAAATATATGTTTGCAATGCAAGCATCTGCCACATTTCCCCATATATGCCCTTTTAATGTTATTAATCGCCTTTGAAAAATCGTCAAGAATATTTTTACCTCTTTTGTAAACCACAATTGGTTTCTCACTAATCTTGAGTATAACTGATCTATCTTCCTTCAATATGGACCAATTCTTTTCAAGAACCCATCTTATAAATCTACTGTAAATATTATGCATGGTAATAAAGACATTCCTATAACATTTGTTGTTGCTGTTTCTATTCAAGCTTCCATCATTAATTACAGGGCTGTTTCCTGTGTCAAGAGAATATTATCACCACAGCGGGAATATAAAATGGGAATAAAAGGACCACTCTCACTTTTATTAATGACCTTATACATCAGGATATATATAAAATAGCCAGGATACCCTCTTTGATGATGGGGGTACTGACAGCCATGCCAGGATAAATAGGGAAGTGAATTTGTAATGTATGCCAGCACAGCTAGGTGGAATTTTGTAAATAATTATATGTCACTTGTATAAAAAAAGATTTGTACAGATGCTTGTGCTGAATATGTATTTGTGAAGTTTGCTTGTTTTAAAATGTATCAGCAGTGTGTCCTGCTGGAAGGAAAGAGATGTACATGCATTATTGTAACTGTTTAAATGTATATATTGTAACAGCATATACTAGAAGTGAAGAGGTTAATTTTAATCCACCTGAATATGCAAAATATTCTTGAAATTAAATTACTTTATTGGTTAAGCCATAAAGATGTTATCCCACAGTTTTGAATGGAGCCAGAGATGCAATGTCTGTGCTAGAGAATAGTTGGTAATTTCTGTAGAATGTGTGAAATGGTTTTATGCTTTTATGACTTCCAGTAGCTGCACCACATGTGAGCAAAGCTCTGTCTGTGTGTATTGTAGCACATATCTGCTAAACACTGGTAGCTTCTAGTGATGGAGGATAGTGTGGGAAACATATTCAGTTAACCAGAGACGTGATATCATTCTGTACAGAAATAATATTTTAATATTAGAGGAGACTGAAGTCTCAGCAGCATTCTGTATTCTGTCTTGTATCTGACAACAAAGACAATTCACTCATCTTGCCTTGCTCAGTTCAGTAAGTGGGAGCAATATTTATTTTAGTCAGTCAGGAGCAGACAGTGAAAATAGCTAAATACTGCTTTTCTATAACTGTGTGAAACTTTCCATCTGTATTATTTTTAATATTTCCTATGACTGAAACCCTTGTGTTTTTGCTGTAAATAGATATTTAGTATTTTCTTCTTCTTTTATTATTTATTATTAAATGTATTTAAACTTTTCATTGTAGCCAGTCATTTTTAGAAAATATTTAAGCTTTGGGGGTATTTGCATATATTTATTTGGTGACAGCTCTGGCTGGTCCTGATGCCTTGCTGTTTGATTAACATTACCATTTGTATTAATATTAACTTGTACACAGTATAATTGGGTACCCTTGTAAGAGTGTTAAAGAAGCTAGTAGGGGTTCTGGTGGTAGTGATAACTACCTTATAGTCTGGGCAGAAGGAGGCACAGCAGGTGCATCTGTGCCAGCCTTTTCCAGGTGTTTGTGTGTGTGTGTGTGTGTGTGTGTGTGTGTGTGTGTGTGTGTGTGTGTGTGTGTGTGTGTGTGTGTGTGTGTGTGTGTGTGTGTGTGTGTGTGTGTGTGTGTGTGTGTGTGTGTGTGAGCTGCTTGGAGCAGGGCCACAAAGCACTGGTTTCACAGAGAGGGTGTGGGGTGACTTAGCTTGGAACCTCAGCTAAGGACTCAACTCTAAGCTGTGCCAGTAGGGAATCTTACTGTGGGTCTGGACAGATATAGAGTGGAACCAGCCCCTGGACTGAGCGTGTTCCCTGGGTGCTTGATGCAGAGAGATCTGCATCTGGAAATACTGAGTATATCCATTTGTATTCCAAGTGAAAATCCCTCTTCAGTGTCACTGGTGAGGATTCAGCCTCCTTGATCACTGGCGAATAGAGGGGCTGCCACTTCCTCTAGTGGAAACTTTTCCTTAAGATGTAGACATTCATCTCAGAATTCGTCCTCATGTGTGGTCATTTGGGCAGCTCTCACAAACTGCCCTTTTACTACTGCCTTTTTTCTGTTTAGTGAGGTGAGCACTTGTATAATGAAGAAAGATGTTAGAGTAGGTGATGTTTCTAAAAATACGAGATGTAAACCTGTAATTCGTCAAATTCTTATTTAACCATATATCTAAATATGCTATGCTGCCATCATTGGTTCCATGGGCAAGCTGTAAAATATCAGTTGTAGAATTAATATATTCTGTAAACAATGGTATCTTCTCTCTTTTATCTCCCATACGACAACAATGTCATCCAGATATGTGATAAACAGTTTGCATGAGGGCATAAAGCTACTATTAAATACAAATCTTGTTTCTCAGATAATCATTGTGATGTTGGCAAAAAGGACCCCATAAGCAGAGCCCATTGCTACCCCCTTACTTTGCAGATAATACTGCCCTTCAAACATAAAGAAGTTATTCTTTAATACGATTTCCTTTAGATTCTCATATAAGCCATCCTATAGCCACATTTTTGAATGAAAAGCTAAAACACCTTTTGTCCAAGAAACCTATGTTTGTAAAGACACACGGCAGCTTAACAACTGATTGAGTTACACTATAAAGCAAATTGCACTTTTATCACTATTGATGTAAAGGATGTGTATACTGTAGTCCCACATACTGTTGGACTAGAATGTTTTGATGATTTTCTATTCGAGAAAGGTCTTCTAAAAAAAATGAAGACCCTATCTCACAGCATGTCACATATTTACAATACAGCCATGTGGTACCCCCCAAGCACTGCAACCCTGATGTCCCAGTACTTTTTCCACACATTTATCACCTACACTACATAATGTAATGTCAAATGTTGTGGAATTCCAGTGCACATCAATCTGGTAACATGCAGAATTGCAGCTATTCATCCATAAGCCTAACAAGGCTTATCTGCAAGGCTAGGGAAGGGATCAGCATAGACCTTATCCATAGGGACTTAGGTGACCTTCAACACACTTGAGTCTATCCATGTTGTGTTTGTCAAGGCTAGATCTTTCCTATTGAACATCATGGACTTCTTTGACATAACACCTATGTTCAGTTATCCAACTACTTTGGCAATATTCCCCATTCATGTCTCATAGTGAAAATGTCCCATATGAGAATTAAGCCATACAGTACTACTTGGATAGCCAACTGGCTCACCAGCATAATACATGCTATTAAAGTTGGGGGCTACACTCCCCCACCAATGGAATACACCAAGGATCTGTGCTTGGCTCTCAGCTGTGTATTAACTACTTTCCTGACGCACCAACAATGGTAGGTGGCCTGTGGTTTACCATATTTGCAGATTACTGTTAATTGGACACAGTCATATAGATTAACCTAATGATGGTAACATGTTACAGAAGGAAATGACTAAGACAAATGATTGGTGATAAACTCACAGACTGAACCTTACAGCAAACAATGCCTCATTGTCCCCTTTGGCAGTGATGTACCACTGCTAATTGTGATATACGTATCTCCCCTCTCAGCTCAAACACAGTGTTGTGAGACTTGTGAACACATGTTCATAGCAATGTACATATTCATCACTATGTGTCTATAGTGGTGAGACACACATTCTGCATTGCGCACATCATACATATGGACATCACATCCATAACCAGGGTAGTCATACCTCTGCTGTACTCTACCCTTATCACACCAACAATGGCATACAATACTTATCTCTTTGTAGCTCACTGGACACCTGCAGCAATTGGAGAGAACACAGGGTTGTGTCTGTGAGACTCACAGGAACATGACATACATGGAAAGACTGACATACTTGGCAATGTAGTTAGTATCATGCAGGCTGCTTACAGGTGATCTATGACTGTCCTGCAGAGCAGTCTCAGACCCTGCCCTTCTCAAAGTGATGGACATCTGGAATTCAAAAGGGGAAACTGTAATTTGCCCCAGGGTACTTAACCTAGCCTGTGACATAAACAGAACATGCTGGGGAAACAGATATATCCCACTATAATTCACACTCCCCCATAATAGGCTTCCACTGCATGTGAAGCAATGGTCTTCAATGACCCTGTTCAAGTGCAATCTTGACTACTGCTTGGGTGATTTCAAAGTCACCTCTGGGTTGGCACTTATGTCCTTCATGGAGAGGGCCAGCTGGTGCTACTCACAAACTCGCTCTGCTAAAAATGACCAGCCAACTATGCTCAATAAGAGTACTTGTGTTTTTACACAGCTACACTTCTAAACACCATAGTGCTATTAGGCTAGTAGCCTCATATGAGCCTATGAAGCCATGCGCCTATACAGACCTCACAACCTGTTGTCCCCCACATGCTCTGCTAATGTCACATGTTGTCTACTATAAGTTCACCTGCACTCTTGTATAAATCAAACTGTGGCGCTTGCATTCAGTACCATGTTATGTAGGCTGTGTAGTTAGGTAGGAGTTCTGTTCTCACTCCATTCAAGTGTGTTTGTGAGCTGTTGCTTGACGTTACAGACAGCAGTTTACCCCAGAATGTGGGACACTATTATCTTCTTCTCAAAATACACTGCTAATGTCATCAACTATAAAGTGTTGTCTGACACACACCAAGTCAGACTTGAGCCGTGGTGCTTGCGTTAAGTACTGTGTTGTGTAGTCTGTGTACCTAGATAACTAGGGCTTCCATTCTCACACCAGTCAAGTGTGTGTGTGTGTGTGTGTGTGTGTGTGTGTGTGTGTGTGTGTGTGTGTGTGTCTGTGTGTATTTGTTTGTGAGCTGTTGTCTGACATTATACAGAGTATTTTACACCAGCATGTGAGACAGTCATCTTCTCCTCAACCGACATTGCTGATGTCATCAGCTATATCACATTTTTGGATATGCAGTACTCACACCAGGCAGGGTCAGGGACTGGTCTGGGGGCCAGGCAG
The DNA here is from genome assembly GCF_019279795.1 of Protopterus annectens. Classification (NCBI taxonomy): domain Eukaryota; kingdom Metazoa; phylum Chordata; order Ceratodontiformes; family Protopteridae; genus Protopterus; species Protopterus annectens. The sequence goes on from NC_056743.1 coordinate 1,657,606,975, forward strand.
AAGTCGCCTCATCATATACAGTCAAGTCTACAGTGATGTGGCTTTTAATCTATCCAGGTACATCATGGCAAGGTGTGTAAGCCCTGTGTTATCTTGCTGAGAAAGCCCTGTGGTTTCTCCAGCTGATACCTCTGGTGAGGTACAAGAAAAAGAGATGATTATACTCTATTAGTGTTGTTATGATGTTTGACTACAGTGTTGTCATACAATCCTAATATCTCTATATGATGGCATGAGTTATGATGTGCATAACATAGGATTTCAATAGCAGTGTGGACAGTTGGTTGCCAGAGTTCAGATTGCCTATCTAAATGCGTTGCCAATGTTCATATCACTGGATTTCTGCAGAGCAGGACTGTTCTCAATACTGTGATTAACACGGAATTCCACTTTTCAGATGGACAGCATTACAAATACATATGTCTGCATTTATTTGTACACTGTGTACCTTTGTCACCATTCAGTTGTTTGCATTAGCACCTTCTGTACTATGTTATCACCATTGGTGGACTCAATGTTTGCACACAATAGGCAGGAATCAGCAAACTTGGTAAGCCAAAGGCCATATATCTTAGGCTGAACTGTCAAGAAATACAGTTCAAACAATTTATGGCCAAGAATAGATCCCTGGTTTTGCCAATGGTGACAGTTCTACTGGTGAAGGTTAGTTAAACAACTTTCTCATGATGTGTTCTGTCAGTGAGCCAATTGTTTACCCATCAACTGATGTAAGGTTTAGTCCCCAGGTTGTAGGTGTCCTCAATGTCTCCTCAATATGTCATTATGTCAAAACCCAAGGCCAGATCACAGTAGGCAGCATGCATGGTCTTACTTCCATCCAGGCCTATCACAAAGAATCCATGTGCTGTGACATCACAGATCACCTATGGAATGGCCCAGCACATACACCTTCCTGATGCTTTTGAATACACAGTTCAACACACCCTCCACACAGCCTGTCTCCCCATATATGGGTGTACATCAACATGCATCCAGTTGAGTTGGGGACAGCACCTTATGCATGCATGTATAGGGACATCCTGACTATCCTAGATTGTGAGGTAGATCAAAATGTCATTGTGGACATCTACATGTTCACAAGTAATATTCCAGGTGAGTGCAACAGACTTGTGTGAATTGTTACTGCTACATCAGGTCCATCACATCTGATAGATGTCCGCAAAGAGTTCACCAAGGGCATGCATGATGAGAACAGTATCATCTTATGGGACTTGTCCAGGTCAAGGCATTTGACAAATATTTATACTGAGGTATTCAATCAGCAGTCTTATGTGGCTATAAACAGCTACAATCATCACATGGGTAGACCAGTGTATGACATATAGAGTGTCTCACTATGTTGAAATGTATGACATGACATATATCTCAGGTCCAGTGATCAGTTTGGTATGTCAGGTGTGTTTGCTAGGCCCTTTTCTGCCCATTAATTAAGTGATGGACATCGCAGATGACATGCACATGCTGTGTCCAAACAGCTGCCTGACGGACTACAGCTTGTGGGCAATCATTGACTCCAACTGTGATAATAGTATAATATAGACTGTATTAACACATACCAGAGAGTGATGCCATGACAACACCTGCATTGATGAGACACATGAAGGAATTTGTTGAATCAAGAAACAGACACAACACCCAAGTATAATGTGGACATCACACCCTATAATCAAATCAATTGGTATGTAACCTGTGTCCTGGAGTAGAGGATAAGTGGCACATCCACCAGCATGTGGTCACAGTGCTGACTACTTCCTTGAATGTAACAGAACTACTGGGTATGTGATGGACATGCCCATCAGAGGTCATAATAACTTCATGGTTCCAGCCTTCATTGCATCAATTACTGTGTACAATGCACCTATCTTCCTGTACCTCCCTACACATCTTCCAATGATGTGTAACTGAAGTGTGCCACCTTTGTCACAATGTGCTTGTCACACAACTGGGTATTGTTTCTGGGGAATACACATGATTGTCTTATGGAGAAGAACACCAATAGTTTCTTAGGTTCATACGTGTTTACCAGGCTAATAACCACAAGGGCCCTTTTAAGACTAGCCATGCATCCCAAATCTCTGACAAATTCTGATACCCTTGATAAGTGTAAGTTGGGATTGGGAGATGAAAGATTTACAAGCTGAGGCCTGGGAGATGAACCATTTACAGGTTGCCTGTGTCCATTAGAGACATAGGTGCCAAACCAGAAATTAATTTCCTGTTCTCAGTTGTCCAAGTTACAGTTGAATTGGTTTAGGGAGGTACTCTACTTTACATGGATGGGGAGCCTGTTCCAGAGGCAGGATAGTCTCTGGGATACATACCTGTCTCTCCAGCAGGTACTATATATATATATATATATATATATATATATATATATATATATATATATATATATATATATATATATATATATATATATATATATATATATAAATCACAGGCAAGGTTTAAGTGTTTAGAATGGGTAATTCTGGTACTGCTTGTTTTGTGGATATGCAGGAGGTCCATCAGAGTGGGGTCTGACAATGCTCTGTATGCCAGATGTAGATGTCTCCACAAAAGCCTGTTGGAGACAGAATACAGGGGTATGACCTTGAGGCTGAATGCATAGGACATTTTACATATGCCCTGTATTCTTTTAGTGAGGAACATCTGTAGACATTCCAACTGTTGGATATGCCTGGTTAAGTACATACCAAAGGAGGCACTGTACTCAGTGATAGGTCTGATGAATGCAAAATACAGTGGAGCAATGACTTTCTTGGGTTTAGATGTCATACCTTTGTTTATAAGCTGCACAACATAAACTTATTTCCTCAGTACTGTAGATACATGATGGTCAAAGGTTTAGATTACTATCTATGTGTGTTCCTAAGTTTCAGACTACTGAGTCAACTGTAAGGGGCGTGTTGTCATTATGATAATTAACAGGGGTGGATGACTTCCTGAAGGATACTAGTATGCATTTTTTGGCATTTAGTTTTAGTCCATGGCTCAGACAACAGTTGCTTGTCTGTGTCAGCCATTCCTGGAGAACATTTGTGTCAATGTGAGATTCAATGGCATCTCCTAATCTGCAATTATCTACAAATGTATTCAGCCAGAGACCATTGATATTGGCCTTGACTTCAGAGAAGTAAATGCCAAAAAGGAGTGGTCCAAGGAACTATGCTGAGGGACTCCACTTGTGACTGGCCAATTTGTAGAGGAGGACTCCCCAATTCTAACTTCCTGGGTCCTGTCTTTGAGCCATTTGGCTAAGCACCAGGTGACATACTTGTTTGTACCTAACCTACTGAGTTTGTCAACAAAGCCCGACTGGGGCATAATGTCAAATGCCTTGGCCATGTCAGCATAGAAAGTGTGAACCATTTTGCCCTCATCCATCACTTTGGTGACCTTCTCAAAAATTTCCACCAGGTTAAGTAGGCATGCCCTGCCCTTGATGAAATCAAACTGGGTTGGGTCCAGTGTCTGGAGGTTAAGTATATCATTGTTGATCATTTCCATGATAATTTTTTCCATGTCTTTACATGTAAGACTAGTGAGACTTATTGTTCTGAAGTTTCTAGTGTCTGTATATGGTCCACCTTTGTGCAGAAGGATGACCGTTGCTGTTATCCATTCATGAGGCACAAAGCATGTTTGGTGGCTACAGGTAAATAGCAATTCCAGAGGGCCTGATAGGTCATGTTTCATGCTATTTGGAAGGCATCCTAGGATATTGTCTGGGTCCATTGATGCAGTGTTCTTGGTCTTAGAGAGTTGTTACACCAGAAGAATGTGTGATACTTGTTCAGCTTCTGAACGCACTGCATACATAGGGGTTTGACAACATTAATGGCATGTATGTCATTTTGACTGAGTGGATTGTGCCATAGAGATATGCCATGCACACATGGCAACTAGCCTGTACTGCCTATACCGTCACATACAAGTGTAGTAGTGTCCCTCCTAACACCTCCTGCTGATATTACAGTACCAGGACACAGTGCATAGTTACACTCATAGATTGAGGGTGTATCATAATAGCTATCAGGTGTGTGTCAGCTAATCTGTTATCAGTCCACATCACATATGCTATGTCACAGGCATGGGATTAGCAGTGGTATTCATAAGTTTATAGGTTCATAGGTAGGTACTAGGCTATTGGCCCAAGTGCCTAAGTAATCCTAGCCAACAAGGTTTCCTGGCTTATGCCACCCAAAAAAGTAAATTTCCTGTGCCCCTGTCATGCAGACCAACAGATGTGATCCCCGGGGTGTATTTTCTATTTCCCATCCACTCACCAAGATTTTTCTTGAAGAGTGCTAATGAGGAACCTTGCTTGACATAGATGGGTAGCTTTATCCAGAGTATAGGAAGTTTCTGGGACAGGAATCTATTCATTCAACATGTCCTGTTTATTGTGGTGACAAGGTTTAGGTCCCTAGAGCATGTAGCTCGGAGGGATTGAGATTTCTTAAGGTGTAGCGTGTCCAACAGCTGTGAGTTTAACATAGCTTTATATGTTAGGCAGAGATCTCCTCGGAGTAGGTGATATGTTACAGAGTAAAGCTGGAGTTTTTTGAGGCAGTCAGTGTAGGGCATCTGTTTGAGGCCAGTAATCCTCTTTGTGAGGTACTTCTGTGGCCTTTCCAGCTGGTGCAGATGTCTTGTGAGGTACATTCCAAAAGGGGCGTTGTACTCTATAATGGGTCTAATGAGTGCCAAGTAGAGGGAACAATGACCTATTTTTTCCTGGATGAGAACCCTTTAGTAATGAGGTGTGCCACATAGAAGGATTTCCTGACTACTGTGGCGATGTGATTATCAAAGGAGAGACTACTGTCCACCTGGTTCCCAAGGTCTCTTATCACACATTATGCATTAAGCAGACTGCCATTTATGTGGTAGTTCAAGGGGACAGAGTTTTTGCCAAAGGAGATGACAATGAAATTTCTGGCATTGAGCTTGAGTCCATGCCTCTGACACCAGGCATCTGTCTCAGTGATGCCCTTCTGTAGGATGTCCACATCATTTGGGGATTTGACTATAGCTCCTAGTTTGCAGTCATCTGCAAACTTTGTTAGCCAGATTCCTTCTGTGTTAGCCTATACTTCAGAGAAGTAGATAACAAACAGGAGAGGTTCCAGGACAGAACCCTGTGGTACTCCACTTGTCACTGGTTTGAGGTCAGATTTGGAGTCTGCAACTTTTACAGTGTGGGTTCTGTCAGTGAGCCAGTTGGCAACCCATCTTCTGACATAGGGATTTTTACCTAGTTTAGTGAGTTTAGCTATAATTCCATAATGGGGGATGGTGTTGAAAGCCTTGGTGAGGTCAAGAAAGGCTGTGTGAACCACATCACCCTCGTCTATGACTTTGGTGACTGCTTCATAGAAGTCGATCAGGTTCAGAAGACATGATATGCCTTTCACAAACCAGAACTGGGTGGGGTCCAGAGTTTGGAGGTTACCAATGTCTTTGTTTATGAGTTCCATGATGATACATTCCATGACCTTGCAGACCAGGCTCATCAGGATAATAGGGCGATAGTTCCCAGGATCAGTGGTGGCTCCCCCTTTGTGGAGTGGGATAACTGTTGCTGTGTGCTATTCAGTGGGCACAAAGCCTGATGTGAGACTATGATTGAACATGGTGCTTAGGTGGGGAGCCAGTTCATTCTGATGTTCATGTAACATGCAGCCTGGGATGTTGTCTGGTCCCATGGATGCTGTGTTTTTGGTTTTACAGAGAGCAGCTTTTACCTGCATACATGTGATTACAGGGCTCTGCATTCTTCATGTATAAATATGGGTGCTTTAGGGGGTGAGAGGGGGGTAAAGTTAGCACTGAACCTATCTGCCAGGATGTTGGCAATATCAGTCGGTTCTGTAATTTTCATGCCGTTGTGCTGTAACTCAGAGGAGATCTGGGTGTTGCCATTGATATTCTTGACATAGCTATAGAATGCTTTGTGGTTGCCCTTAGAATCAGTGGTGGTTTTGTTTTCATAGCTAGCTTTGGAGGATCTTATAAGGGATCTCAGCTTCTTACTGAGGATGAACAGGAAGCTCCTCCACTCATGGGATTTTACTCTCTTTTGCAACAGTTTCTTCCTTCTGTTGTAGAGTTTGTTTATTGCAGGGGACAACCAGATTGTCTTCCTTTTTTTGGAGGATAGCGTCTTGGTTCTGTTTGGGATAACACGATCCATGCACTCGTTTAAGTACTTATAGAGTGTATGTGTGTAGGATTCAGCAGTCATAACTGTATTGTCCATCTGCATGGGTGTCATGAAGTTTGCCACTTCTGTCTTAAGAAGCATGAAGTTGGCTTTGGAGACATTTTTAACTTAGTTTCCTTAATGGTGTGTGGGGGCAGGATGCTGATATCTAGGCTGATTAGCTTATGGTCAGATCTGACCAATGAGGAGTTGATTTCAGGTGTGGAACACCAGTCACTCATGTTGGTAATGACTAGGTCTAGGATATTGTTGCCCCTGGTGGGGGTGTGGATAAGTTGATCCAGGGCATTGGAATTTATGAATTCCAGAAAGCAGTGAGCGAAAGAGGTAGTACATGAGTAGTTTTCCCAGTTAATGGTGGTGTAGTTGAAATCGCCCATTATTAGGGTGTTTGATTGAACCCTAATATTTCCCAGTATATCAAAAAAAGAGGAGTGGGAATCCTGGGATATGGTGGGGGATCTGTTGCAAGCTACAATTTGGATTTCAGTTTTGCCCAGAGTTAGTTGCACTTGGATAACCTCAGATGCATTATGCTGCTCAACTAGCCTGGAGGTGTGGATTTCCTTAATGAATATGGACACATCTCCACCTTTGGTGTTCTGGTCCAGGTTAGATGGTTGAAAAGTGTGGTATGAGTTATAGCCTGGTAATGCAGGGGTTCTCTCTAGAGCCTTGAACCAGGTCTCAGTCACCTCACAGATATTGATGTTCTCCATTTTAAGGAGTGCCTTGAGTGAGTGCATTTTGTGAGTTAGACTTCTAGTATTGAGTAGCATTACCCTCAGTTTTTGCTTGCCTGTTCCTGTTACGGTGGTGAATTTTTCATTTGAACCTTGCCTAAAAAAGGCACTGTAGGGGCAGCAAGAGCCTTAGCCAGTATCCAGAATCCCAGGGGTGACAGTGCTGGCCATCTCTGGCAAAGCATTGTGGTCTTTCAACCATGTTGTCCCAGGCAGACAGATACTGGATCCCCTTAGAATGACACCAGAAACTTAGCCAATTGCTGGTCTATCATTTTGTCCCTGTACTGCGGTATCATTCTGGGCGATGGCAGGATGCTACTCAGGGCTAGGGTTATACCTGCCTGAGCTACAAAATCGGAGAGCTCTTCCATGTCTCTTTTCATGTAGTCCAGGGAGGTCCATCTCAGGTTATTCACACGAACATGGACAATGACAGAGTCATATTTGTACTTGTGGAGTGACGTGAGTGTGTTGGTTATGTGGTGGATCCTGGCACCTGACAGGCAGCTGACAGTAACCTTCTCCTTGTTTAGCCTGGTGAGTGGGACATCAGTGTGCCTGATTATAGAGTCAACTATGACTAGTGTGTTGGGTATGTTAGTTTGCCTTATGGGCTGTGGTTTATTGGTACACTGAGTCTGTGGGCTATGTGTTATTTGGGTTGTGTTGGGGGGTGGAAGTTGCTTGCATTTCTGCTTTGGAGGTCTCTGTTGCTTGAGCAGATTATTATTGAGAGCCTCTGTGAATGGTTTTGTGTTTCTATGTGTGGATTTTGGTGGTGTAGGTTTAGTGGGACTATGTGATGAGTGTGGTGTAGTGAAAATGTTTACCTTCTCCTGTTGACTGTAAGTTCAGTCTTGGTTGGAGAGAGCTTTATGTCCAGTTTGGCTAGATAAGTGCATCTTTCACAGGTTGTGGTGTTGGTTGGTAGGAGGAGAGGGTTGTCTGTGTACATGAGGTAATTGCTACATTCCTTCAAGATGCCCAGATACATCAGATTGTCAGGAGAGAATACTGGGAGCTGACACTTGGACATGCCTGAATAAAAAAACTACTTTCCTCTTGGGAAAGTGAGTATAAGAGCTGTTTTTCTCTAAGCAAGTGGGGAAAGTAAGTACAAAAACTGTTTTCCTCTAGGTAAAGAGGAAGGTTGAGTGCTGTAGTAATTTGTAGCTTATTTTGTGCTAACAACAAGTTTTGAACAAGTGCTGAACATGAATAAGCAAATTCAAGTGCTAAAACTAAGAATCTGTACCTGGATCTTGTGGTAGCTAGGCAACCTAGTGCTTACCACTCCCACTGATAAGCTAGAATGTTTCCCTCCAACACAGAAAGGCTTGGGGGCTCAGAAGCTTGCAAACAGTCCTGGATACAACAAGTCTGTATCTCGACTAGACTAGTTAAAGGAAAGGTGGAAACAAGTGCAAATGCAGGCCTTTAAACCAGAAAGTTGAAAGAGATGGAATAACTGCCCAAACAGCCAATAAACTACAATTTCTGGGCCAGAAACCACTCTTGTGGTAGATAAGCTACATATTGCTTACCCCTCCCACTAAAAAGCTAGAAGGCTTCCCTCCAACACAGAAAGGCTTGAGGGCTCAGAAGCTTACAAACAGTCCTGGATATAGCAAATCTGTATCTGGGCTAGACTAGTTACAGGAAAGGTGGGAAACAAGTGCAAACGCGGGCTTTTAAACCAGAAAGTTGAAAGAGATGGAAAAAACTGCCAAACAGCTAATAATCTACAATTTCTGTGCAAGAATCCACTCTTGTGGTAGATAGGCTACCTAGTGCTTACCACTCCCACTGATAAGCTAGAAGGCTTCCCTCCAACACAGAAAGGCTTGGGGGACAAATAAGCTTACAAACAGTCCTGGATACAGCAAGTCTGTATCTGGAGTAGACTAGTTAAAGGAAAGGTGGGAAACAAGCGCAAATGCAGGCCTTTAAACCAGAAAGTTGAAAGACATGGAAACACTGCCCAAACTGCCAATACACTACAATTTCTTGGCCAGAAACTACTCTTGTGGTAGATAGGCTACCTAGTGCTTACCCCTCCCACTGAAAAGCTAGAAGGCTTCCCTCCAACACAGAAAGGCTTTGGTGGCTCAGAAGCTTACAAACAGTCTTGGATACAGCAAATCTGTATCTGAACTAGACTAATTACAGGAAAAGTGGGTAACAAGTGCAAACACAGGTTTTTAAGCCAGAAAGTTGAGAGAGATGGAAAAACTGCCCAAACGGCAAATAAACTACAATTTCTGGGCCAGAAACCACTCTTGTGGTAGATAGGCTATGTGATGACTGTGCTCTGGCCCAGTAATCAAGGAGCCTCAATCCTCATCACTAACACCAGGGAGGTCATCTCCTAGATGAGGAAAGGATAACTAATACACACAGCAAAGTACAATTTCTCTTAAGTGCACACAGAGATCACAGTCAGTCTGGGGCTTTTTGCTCCCTTGCTCTCCAGGTCCCCAATAAGACCCCTACTGGCACAGCTATAGGGTCCAGATCTCAGCCTATCTGGCAAGCTAACCTCCAGTACCCTCTCTGTTCCACCAGTGCTTCAAGTCCCTGCCCAGGTAGCTGACACACACCCACACTTTGAGATAAGTATTTATACAACTTCCCAGACACTCCTGGGAAAGGCTGACACAGATTCTCCAGCTGTGTCCCTTTACCCAGACTATATGGTAGTAATTACTGCCACCACCAGCTTAATAATTATCAGCTACCCAAAGGCCCTTAAAAGGGTGTCCAGTTATTACTGTGCAATATAATTATCCAATTGGTAATGTGACTATTCAGTCTTAAGGCTTATTAGAGCAGCTTATGACGATAACCTCTGTAAATATGCAATGTACTCTAGAGCCTAACTTGTCTCTACACAAACCAGCCACAGGTAAAGGTTTTTAAAATATTTAATAATAAATAATTAAAACACAAGACAATACTACTATACCACAGAAATATCTAAGAGTTCGGAGATCACACAAAAACTTAAAACAATACAGTAGGACAGGTCTGAAGTCAAAGAAAAACACAATCTAACTTTCTAATCTTTAGCTAATCTTAAGAGAAAACACAGTGCTATAATCCTACTTACAGACATATAGAGCATAAGCAGTACTGGGGTTGATAGTCCAAGACAAATGCTTTCAGTTTCTCACTGAACAATAGTTTTTAAAACACTAACAAACAGCTCTGCTAAGGCCCTACCAAATTACATCATTTTGACACACGGGTTTTCCCAGTATTCACATTACATAATTTTGACACTTAGTCTGGAGTTCCCAGGCAAACAAACTGTATTATTTAGCAAGCTAACACCTGCTCAGGAAACTACAACAATAAAATACATTTCATATGTATACTCTAACAATTATTCCTTAAGTTAAGACAGTAGAAAGAATGTGTTCAGCCAGTCACTTCTGCACCATTTTTTAGATAATTGTAACTTCAAAGAACATTGGACATTCTTGGCTTGATTTTCCTTACAGCAGATGGCAATGTTGCAACAATCTTGAAGTTCACATTTTACAGTGTTTTCTTTAATTTAAGAACACAAGTCTATATTTTGCATTTATATATACAAATTATATAATTATGTATCAAATTCTATTTGACTAGGCTGGCAGCCTTCGCCCATCTTTCCTCAATCTTCACAGGCTACCTAGTTCTTACCACTCCCACTGATAAGCTAGAAGGCTTCCCTTTAGCAAACACAGAAAGTCTTTGGGGGGCTCAGAAGCTTACAAACAATCCTGGTTACAGCAAATCTGTATCTGGATTAAACTAGTTACAGGAAAGGCAGGAAAGATGCTTAGAATTTTTTTTTTGTAAAGTGGAAAGGGAGAAAGGAGAAAAAGAGGATAATTCAAAATTAAGGACCTAAGTGGCTTGCCCCTCACAGATGTTCTCTCTGTATTATGTAGAATGAGCTAGTGACACTAGACTGGAATAGAGCTGGGATACAGCTGAACAGATGGGACTGGTAGGAGTGTATTATTCTGATATTAACCATGATTGTGATTGGTTCTTGTAATGCTTGCCATAATCCTTTACCTGTGGCGACCTTGGTGAAGACCTCTGCTGAGAGTACACTTATATTCAGGCATAATCGTTTGCATGGCTTCCCAGTATGTACCCTATCCCAGTTGTATGTCAGAGCCCTGACAGATGCCTCTACATTATTCATGTAAGGATGTTTATCTCACCCATACATCCTCCTCATTGTTATGTCACTTGTGACAGTCACAGACAACACATTTTTACTATACAGTCCATACTGCACCAAATAGATGCATGCTTGATGTTGCTACTACGACCATCTTCCACTGATGAGCCATTCCCTGCAGTACATGTGGGAGGTTCACCTGTATAGCTTCCCTTTATTCATTACTACAGTTCATCTGTGTATCCCTATTCAACACACACTTCCCCTGTGTGATTATTTCACATGGCAGTCCCATGTCCTGTTACAGATCATTAACACAGCTTCAGTACAGTATACCAGGAATGGGATATCATAATACTCTGAACTGGAGGTACATTGTCCTGTACTGTGTTTGCAATATATACTTCACATTGATACCTCTTAACTGTCCAGATATTCCCAGGATGTTCTGATATTTTCCTTATCAAATATGTGGCTTTCTGCCATATCACTGGCATGATCTCTGGACTGATGTGATTCAGTAAAACATACATTTGAGTGCATGCCTCTCAACTGTCATGATCTGTGCATAATGTGTCATATTTGTGATCTTTTCTTTATAACATTTTATTCTGGCTAATCATTGGTATGTCATTGCATAGTGTAGTCAGAAACTGATGACTGACATTTGAGTTTCAAACTTCATGCTCTTCAAAACGTTCATGCTAATGTGCAACCTATATATTCTCTCAACTTCTTAAGTTTGGAAGTGCAATATTAAACATCTGTACCTATTTCTGGCCCTTTACACCCCCATCCCCCATTGTTATGGCTTTGTCCACATTTCTCACTCTAAGAATTTGAGAGTGTTACATTTTAACACATTCCATTGTGACATCTGTGGTCAAATATGTCCCTATTATTGGTTGTTTGTCCTCTGATTAAATTTACCTCTGTGTAAGTGTGTTGCAGTAACAAAATGACAGCTATCTGTAAAGCCCTAGTGATCTTTGTGGCATTACACACAAATCCTTGCACTGTAGCTGCTAGTCTTTGCACGTAATTGCTATCCTCATTCGATAAAAAAGGTTTCACGGCCAAAAACAGTGTTACAAGCCATGAAATCTTGCTGAAGCCTGCTACATCTCATTAATATGCATTGTAGAATGATGACCCTCAAGCACCATTGCCCTAAGACATAAAATCCATGTAGGCTCTGTGTGAAGCCTACATGGAGTTTATTGAATCCCAGGGAAAATCTATATGGATCCCTGTTGGAACATTAAATGTTCAAAACATCAGTGCTCAGATCAGAGAACCCAGGAATCCAAAATGGCAAAAAGTCTAGCTTAAGTAACACAGAAGAACACACAACATCAAAAAGTAGAAGTTTTTTATTGTGTAGATACAGCAGTATAGCTGGGTTTTGGGTTTTCTCAATTGCTAGCTGCAGTGAATTCTCAGAGTTAGTATATATGATTTTTAAAATCCCTTTGGTGCTTGTCTCATTGGGTGGAGTGCGCATACCTAAGCTCCTCCTTTTAATCTGTTTTGTCCTGGATTCCCCTCCAAACCAAACTCAAAATACTGGCCTTCAGCACTTTTTAACAGAACTGGGAAACCTTGGGATCAGTGTTATTTTCAAAATATACAGAAACTCCTCTTTTTAATCTACTTTTTCCCTGGATCCCCCCAAGCCAAGCTCAAACTACTGGCCTGTGGCACTCTTTAAAAGATCCGGGCAACCTCATTATCAGTGTTATTTTCAAAATATACAGAAAGTATGTTTTGTCCTCTGGACAAAATTGCGAATTGCGAGCTCTTGTTTAATTTCTATTTTTTAACTAAAGCACTCCACCACAGACATCAGCTACCCCCCCCCCCAGTCCTGTATTTCCTAACAGTAGTTTCCCTTTGCCTGCTGAAAGCCCTCCTCTTTTTCTACTATTACTAAACCCTTTCTCCTATAAATTCAGGTCTTTCTAAATCCCACATACTCCTGGTAAAAGTGTTTGATTTTATTTCATAAGAAAGGTATGCAAAACAAGTAAGTCCAAAGTACCTACTGCTTTTCCTGATTGTTTCAGGACATTAACTGCCGCCCCATTCTGTACTTCCTAACAGTAGTCTCCCTTTATATGCTGTTTAACTATTTGAAAGCCCTGCCATTTTTCTACTACTACTACTAAACTCTTTATTTTATAAATTCTGGTCTTCCTAAATCCCACATACTTCTTGGTAAAAGTGGTTTATTTTATTTCAAAAAGAAATGTATGCCAAACAAGCAAGTCTAGAATATCTACTCCCTTTCCTGATTGTTTCTGTAGACTTGCACATCTGTAAAATCAGGGCCAGCCCTTTTCATCATACTATTGGCTATCCACCACTTTTCTCGTCTATTCCGATCCTCCAACTCCCCCACAAGACCAATTACAGCCTAATCAGGTGCAGCCCTTTTCATCATACTATTGGCTATCCACCAGTTTTCTGGTCTATTCTGTCCACTCCCTCCCCCACAAGACTAATTACAACCTAAACATAGCTTTCTTAAGCTACAGGAGCCATTTCTAAACTCCCCTTGTTGTAGCTGCTTGCCTCGTCAGGTGGAGTGCCCATACCTGAGGTTATTTTTAAGTTCATAGGTTCATAGATGTGTACTAGGCTAATGGTCCTGGAGCCTTTACAAGCCTAGCCCATAGGATTACCCTGGCATCGTGCCAACCGACCTTAGTTCCTAGTGTCACTGTCAAGTAGAGCCACTGCAGTGATCCCTGGGGTGAATTTTCTATTTCCCATCCACTCAACAAAATTTCTCTTGAAGAGGGCCAGTGAGGTGCTCTGCTTGACATGCATGGGAAGTCAATTCCATAGCATGCGCAGTCTCTGGGTTATGAACCTGTTCCTCCAGCATGTTCTATTGATTGTGGTAAAGGGGTTGAGGTCTCTGGAGCATGTGGTGTGGAAGGATTGGGATTTCTTTAGATGTAGCATTTCTAACAGAGCTGGGTCAGACACAGCTTTGTAAGTCAAGCAGAGATTGCCTCTAAGGAGGTGATATGAGACAGAGAATAGTTGGAGTTTTTTGAGTCTGTCCATATAGAACAAGTGTTTAAGGCCTAGGATCCTCTTTTGTGAGGTACTTTTGTGGTCTCTCCAGTTGTTGCAGGTGTCTAGTGAGGTACATGTCATATGAGGCATTGTACTCGATGATTGGCCTAATGAGGGAAGAGTAGAGGGAGACAATGACCTCTTTCTTCCTGGATGCAAAACCCTTAGTAATGAGATGTGCCACACAGAAAGACTTTCTGACCACAGTGGCAATGTGGTGGTCAAAAGAGAGGTTGCTGTCAACCTGTGTTCCCAGGTCTTTTATAATGCCTTCTGTGTTCAGTGGACTACCATCAATGTGGTAATTTAGGGGAACTGGGTTTTTTCCAAGGGGGGTGACAACACATTTTTTGGCATTGAGCTTAAGGCCATGGTTCTGACACCAGTCATTGGTGTAATTGAGGCCTTTCTGTAGGATGTCAACATCACTTGGGGAATTAATAATAGCTCCCAACTTGCAATTGTCTGTGAACTTTGTCAGCCAGAGTCCCTTCATGTTGGCCTGGACTTCAGAGAAGTAGATACCAAACAGGAGAGAACCCAGGACCAAACCCTGTGGGACTCCACTCGTAACAGGTTGGCAGTCTGACTTGGAGTCAGCTACTTTAACACTGTGGATTCTATCTGTGAGCCAGTTTGCAACGCATCTAGTGATATAAGGGTTGATGCCTAGCTTAGTGAGTTTTTCTACGATTCCTGAGTGGGGAATGGTATCAAAGGCCTTGGCCAGATCAAGGTAGGCTATATGAACCACCTTGCCTTCATCAACAGCTCTGGTGACTGACTCAAAGAAGTCAACCAAGTTGAGCAGGCATGAGCTACCCTTCACAAAATCAAACTGTGTAGGATCCAGAGTTTGGAGATTCCCTAGACCCTTTTTTATTAGGTTTGTGATAATGCATTCCAAAGGTTTGCATATCAGACTCGTCAGGCTAATTGGGCGATAATTCCCAGGGTCTGTAGTCACTCCTCCTTTGTGGAGAGGGATGACTGTAGCAGTGAACCATTTGGTAGGGACAAAGCCTGAGGTGAGGCTGTGATTGAACAGGGGACACAAGTGAGGTGCCAGTTCACTCTGTATTTCATGTAGAACACAGCCAGGGATATTGCAGGTCCCACAGAAGCTGTATTCTTGGCCTTGGACAGTGCTGTTTTAACCTGTGCAGCAGTAATACTGGGTGCCTGGCAATCTGCTTGCATTGTGAATGGTCCTTTGGGAGGGTGAGAGAGGTAAAGTTAGCACTGAATCTGTCAGCCAGTATACTGGCAATATCTGTTGGCTTGGTATAGGATGTCCCATTTTGCAGTAGCTCAGACGAAATGTGGGTATTGCCGTGGAGATTCATTACATAACTATAATAGGCCTTGTGGTTGTCTTTACTATCTGCTGCAATTCTGTTTTCATAGCTAGCTTTAGAGGATTTGTTGAGGGATGTCAAATCTTTTGTTGAGGCTGATAAGAGAGTTTTTCCAGTCTTTGGACTTTGCCTTATTCCGCATCAGTTTCTCCTTCTGTTGTAGAGTTTGTTTATGGCAGGGGGCCACCAGATTGGCTTCCTTTTTTTTTTTTGAGGAGAGCATCTTAGTTCTATTAGGTATGGCGAGATCTATGCATTTGTGTATGTGTTCGTACAGTGCATTGGTGTATGAGTCGGCAGTATTGCAACCATGAAGTTAGCCACCTCTTTTTTTTAGGAGCCCAAAGTTACCTTTGGAGAAGTTTTTCATGCTAGTTACCTTTGTGGGGAGGGGATGTGGATTTCCAAGGTGATTAGTTTGTGGTCGGATCTTACCAGGGAGGTGTTGTCTATTGGTGTAGAGCAACAGTTGCCTATGTTAGCAATGACCAGATCAAGGATGTTGCTACCTCTAGTGGGGATAAGAACGAGCTGGTCCAGAGCTTTGGAATTAATGAATTCCAGAAAGCAATGGGCAAGTGTATCTACATGAGTAGTTGTCCCAGTTAATGGAGGGGTAGTTGATGTTGCCCAGTATAAGAGTGTTTGGTTGGACTCTAATATTCTCCAGGGTGCTTAGGAACGTGGAGTGCGAGTCTTGGGACATGTTTGGGGACCTATAACAGGCTATGACCTGAATCACTGTCTTACTCAGTGTTAGCTGCACCTGAAGTATCTCAGATGCATTATGTTGGGCTACCAGTCTGAAGGTGTGCACATCCCTTATGAATATGGAAACACCACTGCCTTTGGAGCTTCGGTCCAAGTTCTGGGGCTGAAAGGTTTGGAATGAGTTATAGCCTAGAAGTGCAGCGGTGCTTTCTGCTGCCTTAACCTGGTCTCTGTTACAGCACAAATGTCGATGTTTTCCATTTTAAGGAGTGCTTTGAGAGAGTGCATTTTGAGATTTAGACTTCTAGTGTTGAGCAGCATGACTCTCAGATTGCATTTGCTTGTAGCAGTTACAGTGGTAATTTGGTCTTTGGAACACCACCTAAAAAAAGGTACTATAGTGTTGGCAAGAGCCTTGGCCAGTATCTGGAAGCCCAGAGTGACAGATGCAGGCCATCTCTGGCAAAGCATTGAGGTCTGTCAGTCATGTCATCCCAGGCAGACAGATACTGCATCCCCTTAGAATGATGCCGGAAACTTAGCCAGTTGTTGAAATCAATCATTTTCTGCTTGTACTGTGGATGATGGTAAGAGACTGCAGTGGTGGTGCTGCGGTAGCATTGTTACCTCACAGTTAGACATTGCCCGTTCGATTCTCAGTTAGAGCGTCTTCTGTGTGGCGACATGTGTGAATGAGTGTTCCTTCATTGAAGGTTGTGCATTAGGCCCGGCAAGCCAGCACGTAAAAATCTACTGCCAAACATTAGCAGACCGCAGTTCCGCTGTGGCGACCCCTAACCAGGAAAAGCCGAAAGACACAAACAAACAAAACTGTGGATGATGGTAGGATGCTGCTCAGGGCTAGGGTCATAACCGCCTGGGCTACATAATCCAAGAGCTCCTCCATGTTTTTTTTCATGTAGTCCAGGGAGGTACATCTCAGGTCATTCTCACCCACATGTACAATGACAGACTCATATTTGTACCTGTTGTTGAGGGACCTGAGTGCATGCATTATGTGGTGGATCCTGGTACTGACAGGCAGCTGACTGTTACTTTCTCCTTATTCAACCTAGTGAGTGGGACATCAGTGTGCCTCACTATTGAGTCACCTATGACTTGTACGTTGGGCATGCTGTTTTGCCTTAGGGGCTTTGGTTAAGTGGCACACTGTTTAAGAGATTTATGTGTCTTGTCATTAGTGTTGTGTTGTGGTGGTTGGGTGCATTTCTGCCTTGGAGGTCTCTGCTGTTTGTGTAGATTTTTATTGAAAGCCTCTGAGAAGGTAGGTGTGTGGTTTGTGTTTTTATGTGAAGGCAGTGCTGGTGTGTGTTTTGGAGGGCTATGTGTTCCATGTGATGTGGTGCAAGTGTTGACCTTCTCCTCCTGACCAGCTATTCCGGTCTTGGCTGGTGAGTGCGTGGCTTCCAGTTTGGATATATAAGTGCATCTCTCACAAGTCTGAGTGTTAGGTGGTAAGAGGAGTGGGTTGTCAGTATACATGAGGCAGTTGCTGCATTGCCTCAGGATGCCCAAGTTCCCACGTTTTCATGTGGAAAATGTATTAATGTTGATTTACACCTTTGTAAAGTGTAATGAAGCTAGACGTGTATTTTTAAGGGAGACAGTATTTGCAGTACCTCTATGTGCTCTTGAAACTGTTTACCTAGCCTTAGCATTAGTGGAGCCCAGACACTGTACTTATTAGAATATAGAATTGTTAGAGCTGTCTTATTGGTGTAGAGCATTGTTATTGTTGTAATATTATTTATTTGCTACTCTCTTTATTATTGCATTTTTAAAAGTACTTAACCAGACATTAGTGTGTACTTTTCCTCATCTATTGGTTTAGAATGTGTGTCATAGCACTTGATATGCCTATAGTTTGTATCAGTATTCCTACATCTGTTTTTATTTTATCTTAGCAGTCTATGTTGCACTTCTCTCCTTATAACAAGTACAGTATTGTGCTGGCTAATATGTGCTTAGTTCTGTAACATGTTATCTTCTATTTACACCCTCTGATATATCTGCAACTGCATTAATCTAGTGAATATTTTAATTGCCAAAACCTGTCTTAAATTTTACATTATCACAAACTGAGGCTTTTATATGTGTACAGATTATCTCCACTCCTCTGTTAGAACCTTTGTACCTATTGCATTTTTTTCTTATTAACTAATGCAGTATAATGTGTTAATATCACTTATTTTTCTTTCCAGCTCCTCCTTTTAATCTACTTTTCACTGGATCCACCCAAGCCAAGATTGAACTACTGCGAACAATACAATCAAAGAGCAGCAAAACAGAACAATAAGATTAAATATGACAGTCCAGTCCACTCCAAAAAGAATAGATTTATTATGTTCTAGTGCCTTGGCATTCACTGCCTTCAATGGAATAAATCATCATACTAAGCCAAGCTTGAACTACTGGCCTGCAGCGCTCTTTAACAGAATTGGGCAACATCTGGATCAGTGTTATTTTCAAATATAGAGAAATTCCTCCTTTTAATCTACTTTTCCACTAGATCCCCCCAAGCCAAGCTCAAACTACTGGCCTGTGGTGCCCTTTAACAGAACCGGGCAACCTTGGGATCATTGTTTTCAAAATATACAGAAAGTATGTTTTATCCTCTGGACAAAATTGTTAATTAGTAGACCTTGTTTAATTTCTTTTTTTTTTAAACTTAAGCACTCCACCACTGACATTAGCTTGCCCGCCCCAATCCTGTACTTCCTAACAGCAGTCTCTCTTTATATGCTGTTTATCTATTTGAAAGCCCTGCTGTTTTTCTAGTACTGCTAAACCCTTTCTCTTGTAAATCCTGGTCTTTCTAAATTCCACGTACTCCTTGGTAAAAGTGGTTTATTTTATTTCAGTAAGAAATGTATGCAAAATAAGCAAGTCCAGAGTACCTACTCCCTTTCCTAATTGTTTCTGTAGACTTGCACATCTGTGAAATCAGGGCCAGCCCTTTTCATCATACTATTCATTATCCACCACATTTCTGGTCTATTCCAATCATCCCACTCCCCACAAGACCAATTACAGCCTAATCAGTGTCAGCCCTTTTCATCGTGGTCTATTCTGTTGCCCCCCCCCTCCCCACAAGACAAATTACAGCTTAACCTGGCTTTATTAAGCTACAGGAGACATTTTTTAAATCCCCTTGATGTAGCTGCTTGTCTCGTCAGGTAGAGTGCCCATACCTAAGTTTAGTTTTTACAAACCTAAGGTTCTTTTTTAAAAACACCTCTCAGTGCCCATACTGTTTTTGTTATGCTAGCTACACATCTTGGAGAGTGAAGTAACGTGTTTAAACTGAAAAGAAAAACAAGCATTACTATATACCTGATAAAGAAATGTTGTGTGCCCCTAACTCAATAGCTTACTTTTGTGCAGAATGTGCCATTGTTATTCTATACCTCCACAATGGTTCTGCATTTCTCCAAACCAGTTTAAGGCATCTGATAGATTTCTGTGCACTGTGTGCACAGTGAGAACTAGCACTTGACTGCTCCATTCTCACTTGATCTGCTCAGGCTCACTCCAATCTCCTACCCTACCCCTTTCCCACCCACCCCCACAACACTTTCATTTATCCTAATGAAACCACACCCCCACACATGCTCAACTTGTCCTCCACATCACAAATCACTAACTAATCAGCTCCTCCCACCTTGTAATTGTATATTATCATCCCAACCCTATCTATTCCTTCCCCAGTTTCTCAAAGCCTTAACTACATCCTTTTCTCATCAGCTCACTATTCATACCTCCACTCTCTCCTCCACTAACCCCCCTTTTAAAACCCAACATTCAGACATGTTTCTCTTACACATACTATTCATCCAATTACTACTAACTGCTCTCTTCCTAACAACACCTAACAATCCTCCCATAATCTAATTAAAATCCCCCACCTACCCTTTAACAAATATCCTCATTATAAATATACACCTCAGAAGTCTTTTAAACAAAATACATGAACTCCACAACACCCTATCACTATACACTCCTGATATTGCTGTACTCACTGAAACTTGGTTTAAACCCCATATCAACAATAATGAAATAATTCCCCTGGGTACAATATCATCAGACAAGACAGGACAACAAAATGAGGTGGAAGAGTAAAAATTCTACATAAAGACACTCTTAATTTAAAAAAAACTGCAGGTAACATCCCATATATTGATAATACAGAACTCATAGTATCATGTCTAAAAATCAATAACAGCAAACATATCATCTTACTAGCTGTATACATACCACCAAATAGCAACCCACTACAATAGAAAATCTTCTCTCATGGGCCTCAGCCACATTTAGGCAGAAAATATACTAGTTGGTGATTTCAATACTCAATGGCAAATCTACTCATCAGATAGCCCCTCAAATCATATTAACCTACATGGTTGCACACATTTGATTCATTCACCCATTAGAATTGACAAAACCAGCAGCAAACAATCCATTCTTGACTGGACTCAGAATAACAAACCCTCTCTAATCCAGCTTTCAGGCTGTCTATCTAACTTCCAAAGTGACCAGCTACTAACATTCTTTCTAAGACACCATAGCTCACCGACAAAACCACAAATGTATAAACAAATACATAATACAAAAAAGTTCTCTATAGACACCTTTAAACAGATACTAGTAAGCTGTAAACAGTCCCCATGAAAATATCTCCCATTAGATGCAGCAGCTGATTATTTCAATAACATATTTCTTGATGTTCTAAACACACTTGCACCCATAAGACACATAAGAACAAAAACTAACAACTGCTCATGGCTCTCTAAAGAAACCAAACAGTTACTAAAACAAAGAGACAAATTCTGTTATCAACATATAACCAACAAATCAAAACCTTCCCTAGATACCTACTGCCACCTAAGAAATGTCTGCAAAATGCAAATCAGAGCTGATAAAAAAAACTGTACTATATAATATTCAGTCCAAGCATCAACACAACCCACAAAAATTCTGGATCTTCATCAATCAGCTTATCCATCCCGACCCCACTCCTACCCCATCCCCAAATATCAAAAACACAGAAGAAAGCATAGCATCCCACTTTAACTAATTTTTCAGAAACTCCATCCTCTCACTCATAAAAAGCAAAAATAGCCTGAAACAAATCACCCTCCCTAATATCACCAATCCACCTACCTCTCTCACTCTCTAAATCTGTCCAAACAAGTACAATAAAGAAATTGCTAAACCAACTGAAACCCACAACCCTTGCTGCCAACAAGCTGCTGATCGACTCCCTCAAATTAGCAGCCAATGTTATCTGCTACCCAGTTTCAATACTAATCAATAGATCTATCACCAAACAGTATGCACCTAAAATCTGGAAAATCTTCTAAGTAATCCCACTCCACAAAGGAGGCTCCTCACTAGAACTATCTAACTATAGGCCAATATCTATACTATCCCCTCTTTCTAAAATCTTAGAAAAGTGCATCAACTCTCAACTGATGCAACACCTACTCTTGAATAAGCTCCTTTCCCACGCAAAACATGGATCTTGACCAGGCTATAGTACCACCACGGCACTGCTCAAATTTGCCAATACTGTCAACCAACAACTCCTACATGAGTTTGCATCACTTGATATATCTAGAAACTCTCTCATTTTGTTCCAAAATTACCTATCTGACTGATATCAATCAGTCAAATAGCATGATGACCTCTCCTCCCCACTTCCCATTACAGTGGGTGTTCCACAAGGCTCAATTATTGGGCCTCTGCTCTTCACAGTTCTGACCAATAACCTACACAAAGCTACTAACCTTGCTTCCATCATACAATATGCAGATGACTCCACTGTCACCTGCACCGCATCTACCCTAAAACAACTACAAGACAATGCTCAAAAATCTTGTACTGCCATTGAGTCTTTCTTAGAAAAATGCCAGCTCATCCTTAATCCCAACAAAACCAAACTAATGTTGTTCCCTAACCAATGCCACAAAACAAACTCCCCAACCATGACTTTATAATCACCTCATCCAATCACACTCTAATTAAACCCACCTCAGAAACCAAGCTACTAGGTGTCATTCTAGATGATAAGTTACAATTCTACAAACATATATCTCATGCCATCAAAAAGGCCACCATTAAATTAGGTTCCCTTTATAGAATAAAACCTTCCTTAACAAACTCTTCCAGACAAGGTATTGCCAGGACCCAACTACTATCCACTTTACTCTGCACTTCCCTATATTTACTAACCTCAAAACATCAGACTTAAGCAAACTTGAATTATGCTGCCATAAGATAGCCAGATTTGCTGCTAACCTGCCCCACAGAACCCCATCATTGTCTGCTCTAAAACAACTCAAATAGCTAGACTTGCCTAACCTACTAACCCTAAACAAACTTACCATAGCCCATTCTATAGTTAACTACTTGACAAATGTCCATCCCTACAGGATCTAGCAGTGGCATCTTGTGCCATCAGACTGCAAGACTGCAGCCCCCCAGCTATGGAAGAAAGAAACAGAACATGTTTACTAAAAATAAAAAAAATATATATTTATAAAAATATTAAATACTGACTGCTGTAAGTGAGTCAGATTGACTCACAAAGTCCCGGAACTCAAACTGCACATGCTTGTCGAGTTCAGTTTTTTTTTTCCTGACGCTAAATCTGCATCTCTGGACTGTACTAAAAATCAGTCCAGATTAAGGGGAACAGCATCAGTGTGATGCCCAAATGTCTGTGTGGTTTAACTGCACAGTGAAATGAAAGGGGATCAGATTGCCACGTCCGTAGTCACGTACATGATGTGAGATGGCTGGATGGCTACTGATTGGTTCTCGCTCTCTTCCCAAAAGAGAGCGAGAAACAAATCAGTTATACAGGCTAGCTAACACGCACAGCAGTTTCATTTGCTACTACTGACAGGTGCTAGTACTGTTTCTTTGCTGAAACAACTTGTGTGTTTGCATTTTTTTTCTGGCGGAGCTTCCTTCACTTGTGACTAGTTCATTTGAGCAGCGAGTGAGAGGAGGTTACAGAGCATTGCTCTTATCTTTGGCTATATCCCTTATTCACCACACTTCAATCAGTTTATCATTCATTAGAGACGGCCAGTTGCTCATTTTGTTTTACTTTAAATTGAGGTAGGTGTCCAAGGCCAATTCCTCCTACTAGGACCTATAACTGCTCTGCTGTAGAATGATCAAATTATAGAAAAGGCTTTAGCATTCTTTAATACCTTAAATTATTACTACAAACCAGTGCAAGGTAGTGTATTCAAAGTTGTGGTGTTGTGGGGGTGTGGGCGAGCATGTATTTCTTCAAACCACTGATTTTAATGTATGTGGCATTTGTTAATTTGTTGTAATTAGTTAGTATTTGAATGTTTACTGGATTTATTCCCAATGTATTAAGTTTCAATGTAGTTTGCATCAATTACTTGATAAAAAAATAGGCATCAAGTAACTCCTTAGCCTGGGGACAAAAAGGGTCCACCCTCAAAAATGTGACCTCATTCTGAGAAGGTGAAACCAGACACTCAAGCCATTGAGATGAGGTTATTCTCAGGAGCTGCAGATCAGAAAGCATACCCTTGTGTTGAGTCAGACCTGTCCACTCCAGGATGACTAAGCTGATAGTGGTCATTCACTCCTATCCACCTGGAAAGCTCCTACAAGTATCTGAGCTGCTAGCTGAACTTGAGTTCTTGTTATGCCTTCAAGGTTTTATTCGTCTACACTGTGGAGCTACGTTACGTTTCAGAGTTTGATGGTAGATAAGGAGTGCTTGGTCAACATAGTCTGTCTGTTTCTCTGGGTGAAGCAGAAAAGCTGTAGTTCTTTTTTAACTAACATCTCACTTTTTGACATATTTCCCAGGGAGAATGACTGAATGAGAGAACATAGGAAGGTAAGCAGCTTACAGGATGCTAGCTTCTGCCAGCTGACCAGGAGAGGTTTAATAGCTGCAGTCCAGAAATACAAGTGGAGCCTGTTATTCACACCAAGGGCAGTGGTCATAGTTATATCCACTACTGTAACACTGGACATTTTACATCTAGAACAGTGACCCATCTCTCAAACCACAGAATACAGAAGTATGATTGAAATGACTAGGTTTGTTTTTCCATATCTATAATGGTAGAGGAGAATGTGATTAGTAAAAGGGGAATTTATACTTTTTTCTAAGCTAACTATATACACGTTACTTTGTAATAAACTGATTCCATATTGATTACTATCTCAATATCTCTTTCTATCTTGGTTAACACTAATTGCTGTACCCTTGTGTAAAGTTTACATGGAACTTACAAAGAGGACCAACAGCTTGTTTCTGACATCAGTGTAGTGAATAAAATGGGTCCCTAGTTTTTGAGATTTTGTCACCCCCCCTCCCAAATAAATTTTGGCTTTTTCCAGATTTCTTGTGCTTCAAAGTTCGGAGATACAGTTGAGTGTCAACTGGAATTTACAAGGAGCTGAGAGCTTGAAGAGAAGTTTAATGCTGCTTATGCTGAGTCTGCTTGTATTGTTAATAGCACAGCAGGTAGTGCACTTGCTTTTGATGCAGAAGGCTGTGGGTTCTACTCCCACAGTATATAGATGCATTGGTGATGGTGTACTGTGTTATACTTTAAAAGGGGGTGGATGCTGCAGTCCTTAGAATGTCCTCTTTGGCAGAGAAACCTAGTAACAATGAACCTGTTATCACAGTTTTCCCTCCCATTCTCAATTGCAATATTACTAGCTTATCATTTTTTAATGTAACATAGGCGATTTATTTCTCAACTGCAACAGGCACTTTATTTGTTGATGAAACAATGAAATATAAAGTTGTTTGCTAGCAGCAACCTTTTCATTAGTTACAGATCTCTTTAATGTAGAATTATTTAGGTGACTTTTACTTCTGCAGAGATTGTGCATATTTACTGATACTGGTGGATTATAGAAGTTTGAATAGACTTTTATAATGGAAATGTTCTGAACTGGGCAGTTTTGTCATTATTGGTGCATGCATTTTTTTCACTGTTTACTGGAAAAAAATGTTCAAAACAAGTTTAAAATGCCGTCTGACAGCTGTACTGTATTATACAAGGAATATAATTGAATACAATCAGAAAGGTGTATCAAAGAACACATGTATGTTTCCTGTGCAAGGAGCCTATGATTTGTAAACAGCCTAAAGCTAATCTTTATCTGCCACTGGCCAGATGTGTTTTCTTTCAATGTGGGTTTCAATGAATGTGAGTTTCAGGGGCAGAGAAGTTTTAATGCTAAGTCTATTTTCATTGTGAGAATGCATTGCTTTGTTCAGCAGGTGTCTATTAGTGTTTGTGTTTTAAAATGTAAAATAAAGCATTTAAATGAAGTCCAAATCATTGTAGAAGTAAAGCAGTATACACATTACAGTGTTTATGGTAAATGGGATGGAATCGCCAAGTAATGGGACATTGGAAAATCTGAAGGAGGGGCCCCATTCAACCATTATTTGGTGAGGGGAGAAGGGCGGCAAACTCAGACAGCCCTGGCTGAACTATACCTCTTAACTGTCCAGATTTTTGCAGAATGAATAGATTTTTCCTTCTTATTTTTGGTTTGTTCTTCATAAAATTTGTGGTTTTCTGGCAAATCAGTTAGGAATGAAGTCACTAAATGATGACAGACATTGAGTTTCAGACTTCATACTCTTCAGAAAAATGCATGCTAAAGCACGACCGTCATTCTGTCAACTGTCTAAGTTTATACAAGGGCAATTTTTAGTACTGTTTGTATGTTCCTCCAATATATTATGGCTTGTCCAGATTTCCTGCGTTGAGGATGAGAGGTATGTGCAAATAAATCACTTAATAGAATTAGATATATCCATACCTCTCAACTGTCCCCAATTTTGGCTCAAAGTGTTGCTCTCCCCCTAATAATCCCTCTGC
>NC_056743.1:1657638235-1657645735 GCF_019279795.1 Protopterus annectens
AAACAAAAACTGTGTTGTGAGCCTGAATCTATAACATGTCTTGCTAAGGCACTACAAGTCTACTTATTCCAGACATCCCCTACATGTTCCAAGACCCTTTTTTAAAAGGTCTATTAGATTTTCTTATGTAAAAACAATCACAGTTTTGACATTTAGCATAATATGCTATATTACAGGTTTCATAATTTGCATAAAAATGCAGATCAATCCTACAACCTAGTGATAGGTGTGCAATAGAACTGGTCATCCAAATAAATTTGTAGGCATTACAAGTTCTACTGGGGAATGTGACATCATGTTCAGAGATGACAAAATTCTGATACGGATGCTTATAACAAAGTTCGAGTTTCAATGATTTATTATTGTGGAATGAAAACTTCGGACCATCACCCAGCACCTTTCTAACATTGTCATTAGTCACAAAGACTAACCAGTTCTTTTTGATAGTATCAAAGACTATATCTATATTACTAGAATAAGTCAAGGCAATACAGGGACCAGAGGTACAATTAACTAAATGTTGAGATGAAGCCTGCTCTTCTTAGTGAAGAAAGGTTTCACAGCAGAATCCCTAAGCAAACAGACCTCTTCGGCAACCTTATGTACTTCAGTCTCAGCATACCCTCTGGCTATAAACTCATTAGACATCATGTCTAAAGCATTAACTGCATCATCATCCGCATTATGTAACCTAATAGTACTCATTACCTGGCCTTTAATAATATTCCTATTAACATGCCTGGGGTGCATGCTAGTCTTATGGAGTATATTATTCTTCTTACATGGTATTCTGTACAACCTCGTAGGCATCTTACTCAAATTATCCATACTCACAGTCACATCTAAATAGTCAAGAGACTCAGTAGGATGACTACACAAAAACATAAAAAAAGAGGTTGTACTATGCAAGTACTCCACAAAAGGAAGTAAGCCATCTGTAGTACCATTCCATATAAAAAAATATCATCAACAAAACACATGTAATAAATGTTCTGAACAAAAAGATTACTATTATAAATACGGTCATGTTCCCATTGTGGCAAAACTAAGATTGCATATGAGCTGGCACAAACTGTGCCCATCACTACACCAACAGGCTGGAGGTAAAATTCATCTTCAAAAATAAAAATATCATTCTTGAGAATCTATTCAAGAAGTGCACAAATCAACTTCACCTTATCATTAGAAAAATCACTGCAACTTGTAAGAAAAACTCTAACATTCTCAATGCCAAAATCATTAGGTATTACTATAAAAAGTGAGACAATCTCAAGAGTAACAAACCTCCTTTAAAGACAACGCCATCATGCCAAGCATATAAATCTTGTAAAACATTTTTTGTAGCTTTCAGAACACTTAGAACACAATCTAAGACTGCTCTTATAGTCTTCTCGACAAAAATCAGTAATGATTCAGATACCCAACCATGACTAGAAATGATAGGACACATGAGGGGTGGACACTCAAGTTCTTATGAATTATAGGTAAACTATAAAGGACAGGGATAACTGGATATTCAATAGAGAAATGTTTATACAATTCCAACAATCTCAATCCATTCATAGCAGATTATATATATAAAAATCAACCTTATTTATCAGTCTAACTACTTGATATTTATGTAGTCACATGTATCTCACGCATCTTACTTAGGTAGTCCATCAAAACAACACAACCTTCCTTATCAACTGGTCTTATTTCTAAGTGCAGATTTTTATGTACAGACCTTAAAACCTCATACTCTCCAGGAGTTAAATTATAAAATGAGGCACTAGTCTTGCACTCAAGGGTCTGTCGAAGGTCTCTCTCACAAAGATCAGTGAAGACCTGACCCAACAGATGTAGATCTGGAATATAGGAACTGGACTTCCTAAAAAACACTAGCAGATAAATACTGGTGTTGAAACATAAGATCTAAGCTAGCATTTCTCTCATATAGTTTCAACTCAGTTATAGCATCGACAAGATTAAACTTCTTTGTTAGAATAAAGGAAAGTCCTTTACATAAAAGACTCATTTGATCTTGTATCAAGGGGGGTGAGAAGATGTTCACAATTAAGTCACATGACTTCTGCTTCTTGTATTCGTCCTCTGTGATAGTCGCCCTCTTCTGGTCCAACTTTGGGACCAACCCCCTAATGTAATCTGTGTCTATGGAAAGGGGCTCCATTAATGGAAAATGGGGATTATTCAACAGTGTAGTAGATGTAGTAGCAATAGCTGATAAAGTTTGAGAATGATTATTCAGTCTTCCACACTCATTAGTGCTCTCAGTCACATGTGTGCAACATCAGCAGTCACAGCTACTGCATCTCCATTATCTAAATCCACATTACCTTTATTAATTAACAACTGACTTCTCAGGCAGTCATAAGAAAGCATTACCCTAACTCAATCAAGAACATCCCTCTGAAATTTCTTTCTCTTGGTCATCTGTAGTCTAGATTCAAAAGCTAGGACATTATCATAAAACTCATCTAGACAAAGCGTATGATGTTCAGAAGTACACTTCTGGATAACATCATTCTGTAACTTCTGAATTTCAAGTAACAGTGCATCCTCTTCAGGTTTAAAAAAGTTATTAAGAAGCTTCATATAATCAAAGCTTACCTGCAAATTTAAATGCTGCCAGCGCTTCAAAAGATCCGGATAACTGCTGCTGTAGGTCAGCATCTTTACCAGATTCAAACCCTGAGGTATAACTTTATGGTGAATAGCAGCTTCCATATGTAAACGCTGCCATTGGAGGCACTTGCATTTGCAGAGTTTACTTTCCAGATCCATTGTTGCAGAAATTAATGTCTTGTTTTAACTTTAACAAATTCAGCAACAGCAATAACAACATGAGGTTTGACTTTGATGGAGGAAAAAACAATTGTGGTTAATCCAATTCATTTTTTAAGTATCATTATTATTATTATTATTATTATTATTATTATTATTATTATTATTATTATTATCATCATCATCATCATCATCATCATCATCATCATCATTATTATTATTATTATTATTATTATTATTATCATCATTATTATTATTATTATTATTATTATTATTATTATTATTATTATTGTTGTTGTCTCTTTTTACTGTATAGGTGACAAAGAAAAAAGAGAGAGAGGGAGAGAGAGAGAGAAAAGAGAGAAAAATATAATTATTTTAAAGGGTATGGTAGGCATTTTGCACAATAGGCATACTAGACAATGTATATATTTCATAAAGTGACATTTCTCAGTTGCTCCAAAAGTTGCAGCATCTTTCATTATATTCATGAAGCATTGCAAGGCAAGTTTGCCTTATACATTTCTAAGCAAAAGTATTGGGGTAAAAAAAACACCATATCAATATGTGTTCCTTTAATGTTGAAAAACGTTATATTTGCCCTTGGTCAGTAGGTTTATATTCCATTTAAACATGCTACAGTTTATGGATGAACACAGTTTCCCTTATAGTTGTTGTTGATGTTTACTGTTGATGGATTCATTGGCATAGCAGGCTGATCACTGGTCTAAACATATGGTGATACCTAGCAGGATTTGTTTTTATATTCTGGGCAGAAATATCTCATCATTGTTGTCTCTTGACAAATTGATGAAGTCCCGTTTTTTGTTCAGCATTAGAGACTCCAAAGATCCATTGGTTCTGTAATTAAGTGTTTCCCCTCTGGCAGTACTTAAAAAAATAAAAAATAAAAATAAACAGCTACCCTGGTTGCATTTTTCATTATGCACTCTGTCAGAATGCAAGTCTGTTGCTTCAAATATCCTTCAGATATTGAAAGTAGTCTATTGTTTTCTTGTTTCCATAGTTTCCACACATACCACAATTGGAACACCCAAAGAAGAGAGAGCAATAAATTCAATAAATACACTAACTATAGTCTATTCTACTTTTAGAAAGCTAAGTGTAGTCAAGTATAGTTTTTTTAATAGCACCAGTCATCCATACACTGCCTCTAAATAAAATGAGGCTTCCTGCAGAGGAATAGTTTTGAAATCCAAAGGTTTATTATAGTCATAACATATCCTCTTATTCTCAATTATATGGAACTCAGAGATATATCTAATTACTTTCTTGATAGCTTCTACTTTGATACAAATATCAATAAAAGTCCTGGTTTTAGCTACAAAGGTTACTTCCTACCTTCAAATAACTACAAGTATGCATACATTTTTGTAGTTCTCACAGTATTTCACATGATTTTAATTTCAAACACATGCAAGCTCATGGTAATTATTGTACATTAAAACATACACCTCATATTAGAATGCATAAGTCAGACTAAATATGTTTACTGCAATAACATATTTTATTAAACACAATGTTTTAAGAAGCACACACCAGAACAATTACTGTGCATACATAAATCAAATCATTTAACATAATATATGAAGGTGAGTTACACTTGTGTGGCACAATGCCCTCTTAATTGCTCATTGAGATACCCGCCATGGAAGAGATAAGATTTTTGTAAAAAGACCATTGGCCATGTGATTGAAATGCACCCTATTCCACTGAAACAAACCTGCCTCCTTGTCCATTTAGCACTTTATGTAAGATTAAAAATAGACTTTTATTGGTGTGCTTGTGAATTTTTTGATGATGATCACTGGATTTATATGAGCATCAGTTCTCTTTCAGTCCTCCAGAACCACCTGATATAAGTACAAGACTGGATAGTATGGATTTGTGGGTATTTTTGTATGAAAAAAAGTAAGTTGTTAAGGAACAGGTTAGAGATAATTGCCTTGCTTTGCTGCATGAATACTGGGAAATTTCTGCTGTGGTGATTTGAAAAAGGCTTTACCATCACCATCAGCAGCAACAGAGATGGCATCATCATAACCTTCAGGACTTTGTTTTACATACTGATATCATATCCCTACAGAATACTACAGGTGTTTTAGTCCTCATAGTAAGTAATGTGGCATGTTGACGAGGCTGCTGCTTTAGTGGATTCCCCTAGATTTGCCCAAAGTCTTTTAGCATCGAGGAAGGCCAATTCCTTGTTTTAATAAAGGACTGATCAGACTCCTATAACATTTAGAGATTTAACCCAGAATAATTAGAAATATGATCCTACAACCAAAATTAAGCATAACAAATATCTACTACTAAGAAAACAAAATAGAATTGCTATAAAATTACCAAAGCAGAATTATTTTGGTAACATAAAACTAAGCACCCAGGTCACCCAAAACAATTCTTGGACTACAGTAAATCCACCACTATCAGTAATAACTTTGCAAAAAACAATCATCATACAAGTTCTCTGCAGCTTTGATCACCACTATTATACTAAACACATTCCATCCATCAAAACACAATGGCTCATACTTAGGCATGAACCACTGATAACAACATCCACTCCCTTTCACAAACTATTGGACTACCCTGACATCTACTTTAAAACTGTTAATAAAAACAATATTTACAAGCCATTCTTTCACTCATTATACCTGAAATACTTAAACTGGGCAGCAAAATACTATGCAACCATCTGACATGCATTTCCAATCTATTACCACAAAATCTGTTCCTTTTAGCTTTAAACATGCAGTAGTTGTACATCTTCCTAAAACCAAAGATGCAGCAAACCCCCAAGTACCAAACATGCTCGCAAAAAATATTTACAAACAGACACTGGACTACATGTTAAAATATGATACACTGACAGGTAAATGACCTGGATTTCATGCTAGTTTCAGTATCCTAACAGCATTTTGTACATGCACAGATAAAATATATAACATTGTGGACCAAGGACTAATGACAAAAGCAATATCTCTTGGTCTAAACAGAGCTTTGAAACTATCTGCAATTTTCTGTTTTTAAACTAGCTTACAGACTGTGGTGTCAACAGTGAGGAAGCACAATAGTTTCAACATCATGTGTTAAGCAGATTTTTCACTACATTTGGTTCTAATAATTCCACAGTAAATGGAACCAAATGCTGTGGTGTCCCTCGAGCGTCAGTTTTACTGTCACTGTTTTTCTCATTATTTACTAAAGACCTGCTCATGGGATCTGTAAATTTTGGAATAAATAACGTATGCAGATGATGTAGTCTTTGTCATGGTAAATCAACTAATGGAATCTCCATAAAGGTACAATCAGAATCTGAAATGATCTTGAATTGGCTAGCTAGTTACAGACGCTTTTTAAATACCAACAGTATGCTATTTTGCTTTGCTCAAAAGGGTAAATATTCCCCAGTCATTACTTTTTCTGAACCCACTCATACCATACTGTCTACAACAATCTCACAAAGATATTTGGGAAAACTGCTTGATCCTACACGCTCATTTGTGTTTCATGTCACAGTACAAGTCAATAAAGTCAGGTCTTTCCTTGCATACAGCAGACTCCAAACCTAACTAATTTTTGCTAAAAGTCATGAAAAAACATGCACCATTTCAATAACTTAGCTAACAACAGAGAACACCACTCCTTTGCAATAAGGAAAGTAATTGGTTTACAGTAGCAGCTAGAGTTCATAAACTGCTCAACATCCTTACTTACAGCTAGAGCTCATCAACTGCTCAACATCCTTACTTACAAATTCCTTAACTCCATACATCTAGGTACTCTCCTACATTAAAGAATAGCCTATTTAACAGGGAGTGCAACAACACAATCAGGAATATTGACACAGCACTTTTAGCTAGACCAGTTTTTAATTAGCTACAATAGAAAAAGCCTTTTCCAAAACTGCCCCTACAAGCTGAAACAAAGTCTCAGGAGAAATAAGACAGCTGGTTAGCTCCAAACTACAAGTAAAAGAGAATCTGATGATATAATACTCAGGTAGATGTTATAGAGTGGTCAGCTAGAGTTTAGTAGCATTGAAATAGCATGTCAGTACTTATCCACCCAGCTTGGCAACGTTTTTTTACATACCACTACATATCTTGCAAATTCATACATAAAATGTTACATTCCTATGCATTGTTTTCTATGCCATGATAAATTCAACTGTATAACTTAATTGTATTGTCTGATCTGTAATTTAGTAATGTAATATACTTCTGATGTACATAAATACATAATTATTGCATGTACTGTGATGTGCTTCAACTAAGTACCTATCAGTGCAAAGTACAAATTTATGTCAGTTCTTAATTAGATTTTTTGCATGTTTATTTATAATGCCTTGACTCACTGGCCTCAGTCATGCCTGAAAAGGGTCCTTGAACCAGTTCACTTTCTTTCTTATCAAATGTAAAAAACAATAAATAAAAGTCCTCAGTGTTCCACGTCTGCTGCTCTGTTCATTCTGCCACTGTGCCCCCCTCAGATGAATGCCCAGTACAGCCAAATTCCCCTTGCTACTTCTCCAGTTGTACCAAATATGGCAGCAAATGACTCCAGTGTATTCCATGCAAAGACATTGCATATTTTAGCTGTCTCTGTTTGAGGCCTATTTTCAACTTTCCTTGACTTATCTTGGTATGTTCAGCTCACAGCAGCATTTAATTGTGCTCTAGGATGAGAACT